>NW_016806622.1:26666-31595 GCF_001698545.2 Rhinopithecus bieti
GGGGCGGTGGGGGCGGCAGGAAATCCTCCTCCTCCGCCGCCTCCTCCTCCGCCTCCTCCTCCTCGGCAATCCTCCCCGCCGGCGGTGGCGGTGGCGGCGGCGGCGGCGGCGGCGGCGGCGGCAGCAGGACCAGCATGCATCACCGAAACGACTCCCAGAGGCTGGGGAAAGCTGGCTGCCCGCCAGAGCCGTCGTTGCAAATGGCAAATACTAATTTCCTCTCCACCTTATCCCCTGAACACTGCAGACCTTTGGCGGGGGAATGCATGAACAAGCTCAAATGCGGCGCTGCTGAAGCAGAGATAATGAATCTCCCCGAGCGCGTGGGGACTTTTTCCGCTATCCCGGCTTTAGGGGGCATCTCATTACCTCCAGGGGTCATCGTCATGACAGCCCTTCACTCCCCCGCAGCAGCCTCAGCAGCCGTCACAGACAGTGCGTTTCAAATTGCCAATCTGGCAGACTGCCCGCAGAATCATTCCTCCTCCTCCTCGTCCTCCTCAGGGGGAGCTGGCGGAGCCAACCCAGCCAAGAAGAAGAGGAAAAGGTGTGGGGTCTGCGTGCCCTGCAAGAGGCTCATCAACTGTGGCGTTTGCAGCAGTTGCAGGAATCGCAAAACGGGACACCAGATCTGCAAATTTAGAAAATGTGAAGAGCTAAAGAAAAAACCTGGCACTTCACTAGAGGTCAGAGGAGATGATTTCTTGTTTCCCAGTCTCCCCCCTTCCCTCCTCACTCCCTCTCCCCTTCAGGGATTCTTGTCTGGCTTCAAGATGCAGTACCCCTTCTCAGAAGCTTCATTCAGGTGGTAAGAGTTGTAGGTGGTTTGCGAAAGGCTTGGCCTCTCCACCACCCGCCCCAGCTGCACTTCACGTGACACCGCCCTTCTAATAGAGTGCCCTCCTTTTTATCCCTGGGGGAAAAATAATGTAATTGGTTTGAAGAATCAGAAGTTTCACATTCAGTATGCTCAATGTTTTCCCTTGGTAGTTTAAAATGCCTCCTCCTCCTCATTAAAAAGGGTGGGGCATCTTTGACCAAAGGACTGGACACATCACATCCTATGCAAGTTCACAGGCTAGGTTAGTGGCCCAGTTATAAAAGTGAGGACACAGTTTGTGGCACACAAGCCTGTTCTCATTGAAAAAACAGTAACAAACCACACAACGGTATTCATTGAAGCTGAACACCTGGATTCAGAAGGGGATTTCCTACCCCCTTCTAGAATCGTTTTTCTACTCATCAAGGCAAAATGTTTGTTTCCTATTTCATTTTCTGCATATCTGATATTTTTGGAGAAAGTTGAAACTCTGTAGAAAGCGGATTTCCACCTGCAAATTTTAAGGAGATGTGACATAGAATAAAGGGATACAATTAGTTAATTTCAGGGCAGATGAGAGTGATTTGGTTTAAAAAATTATTTTATATAGTTTCAGAATGAATAATTTCTAAAACTCAGTTACAAAAAAAGTATTTCCTTTGGGCTCTGCATTGGACAAAGTAACCATTTTGTGGTTACAAAGTTGGTCTATACACCAAGCACCGTTTTGGTTGATACCTTATATGGTCAGTAATAGTTTCTTTTACCTACAGGTCTTTAAAACAGATATTGTACAGATGCTCACTAAAGTAATTGTTAAATTAGGCTATGAATTATGCTAAATACAGAAATTGATATGTTGGATACAAATTTTGTATTGTGTCCTGATCAAAACAAAAAAGGGGAAAAATGAAAAATCACAGGAAAATTACTTTGATGGTATATTAAGCAAAGAAATGTGGACAAGTAGTTATAGTCTCTTGATAAAATTTACAGGGTAGATAATTAGATGTTCATATATACATGAGACTGTAGGTGGTGGATTTAGCATTCTGTGCTTTAGCATTTTAACATTCTGTGGGGTGAATTGCAGGATGAGAGTGGCTCTCACAAGTTATCTTAGGGGTATCTGTAAATTATTTTAAAAATTGTGAGTACTGCTTAAAGGAGTTTTCTTTATGAACTGGGAAGCAGTCTTTAAAATAATAAAGAGAAGGGTTAAAGATCTTTGGTACAGGTTTGAACACAAAGAAGATACAGGTTTTTTTTAAACCTTTAATTGTGTAAATCAAACTAGATAGCACTCTAGGATTCTAAAAATATCAGAATTATGTTGATGCTCACTATTGGGTATGATCAATTTCATCAAAATATTGCATTTGCATTTATTTTTCTTTATAAGATGCATCAGCTCTTTTTGAAAAGTTTAACTTTACTCCTGGATGGTTTATTGTATTTTCTTTGGCAACTTTCTTTGTGCAAAGAGAATAGCAACTATAATTCAAGTCCATGCATTTTCTTAGGTGGCAAAAAATAGCTTTTGAATCTTCTTTTCTGGATTAATTTATTGTAACTTCTAAGGACTATGGGAAATTAAAATTAAGTTCGTACTGAAATTCTCTATTCCCAAATGATAAGGACAACATGGCTTTTATTTTTCCTCCTGAAATGTAGTATCTAGAATTATAAGTTTGGTTCTGCTGTTAGGCCTCATCTTCAGCTAGACTCATGGCACTACTTGCCTCCCAATTTAGGGTATGTAGTAACTGAGTAATTCTGATTTATTTAGTAAATAATTACCCTGGAGGGGTTTGATATGAGTACCAGTAGGTTTTCTGCACAAATTTCTGTGCTGGTGTAATTTTTTTTATGTGATGGTTTTCCTACAAGCTTGATGTGATATTTCAGTTCTTCAGGCATTTTGATGACAAAATCCCACAAAATTACATTTTCTTCTTTTTAAAAATTCTCATGCACACAAATTATGTTAATTTTCACAAGGTGGGGTATGGGTGGAAGAGGAAGCTGGTTTTTTCCTTTGAACTCTCAAGGTGATCTTCTAACTTCAGACTCCTTCTATCAGAGCATGGGTCATGTTTCAAGGCTAAGATTATTAGCGAAATACTATTTGGCGAATAGAAATAAAAAGTTGAAAAAAATTATACAAGATTCTATCTAGATCATTAAAAAAGACAATGCCATCATGACTGCCTTAAACTGCAAATACAGTTATGGTTGTAGGAAACCAGCTGAGCACGTGTCAGAGTGACAGGGCTTACATGACTGAACCAAAGCTGGAAGAGGAATTGCAGGGAGGTGAAAAGTTCCCCTGCTGACCTGGTTTCTCTCTTAAATTTGGTTCATCCTCATCTGAGAAAATGTTTTAGAGATTGGATGGATTCCTGGCTGAGGGCAGTGATTTGGGGACTCATTGTGGATATTACTTGTGGGTGCCAGATGCAAACTCCATAGCTAATATTTGTTGGCTTTGAATTATGGATGCCAATTAACATCTGGATCATAATAATAACATATATTCTTTATCACTTCAAGCCTCATGTGCCACTCTTCCCTTTGACTTGTTCACATCCCAAAGACTGGAGATAGTCATTTTTGTTTTCAGGGTGAGAAAACTGAAATTAAGACAGACTGGCATGGATATGTTGGGACTCTCATCCAGATTTTTTTCAAAGCCTCCTCTCTAGTGTTCCTTTTAAAACTGCCTTCTATTTTTCTCCTTAGTCTCACCTTAAGAGCATCTTATGATGCCCTAGTAATGTGTTTATAAAATCACCCCCTTGATCATATTTGATATGATAATGCACACAAAACATTTAGTTTTTCTGTTATACTGTGCACTGTGTATTTGCATAACCACTGTTCATTAAGTCAATTACTCTGTTAAAAAATAGCCACTAATTATTCAAAGCAGTCCTTACAAATGCTATCTGCCCCTTGTGTGACAAAAACTGTTTTAAAAATTTGTATCCTAAATGAAAAATATTAAGTTCCTAGATGTTTTAATAAACGTGATCATATAGGAGATCCTTATAAGTTACATGATAACACTTTGTCTCTTGCAAAGATAATCCTTCAGTTTTTATATTTGCAACAGTTACATTTCTGATACTTCTAACTTTTCCCAATCTGATATGGCTCAAGAGATAAAATTGTCCCATGGGCAACCCCAGCCTCTTAGTCTCTGAACATTGTTCAGGTGACATGATTGATCTCTGTGGGACAGCATTAGAGACCACACAGATCTGGTTTCTCTCCCATTAGTTGATTTATGGAATTACATTAGTAAGCAGTGCCTCAGGAGGTTTCCCTGCCCCCAATCTTGGCTCTCTTTGCAGTAAGTTTCACACTGCCACCGCTGAGGCTTTCCTTGAGCTGGTGAAGAAACTAGAGAGGGCAGGTTATAGTGAAGACATTGAGAAACTGGAAAGTCAGGAAGAGGATGGTTCCATTCTTTTTTTCTTTACTTTCTTTTATCTCTTAAAAATCTATCTGCCGAATGTACAGGCCAATAGTAATTTTTCCACAAGTTAGGTTGAGCTTCTAAGGGGGTTGGTGGAAAAAAATTCAAATACTGTCTCAAACTTGATAACTTACTTCAGAAGAGTGTAATAGGGGAGGAGGGACATATTGTATATGCTGTTAAGTTCTAAGAGCCCCAACCATAAATGGCAATTGTAAACCTCTGAACAAAGCACAATCTGTAATGGGTGCAGGAAGGTGGCACCTGCCTCCTGAGGAAATTAACTTGTAGACCAGATGTAAAATAGGTGTGTCACTCAAACTAAGAGCTTTTAGTTAATAAAATGAGTCAATAATTGAACATATACATTTCTGAGGTTTGTTGACTTAAAAAAATCTGTGGATAAAATGCAAATGTTTCGTGTCTTAAATGGAAACATCCACCAATTTTTCTTTTATGTCATAATTTTTTTTAAAATGAGTCCTCAATTTTCGTCTCAAGAATAAGAAAATTACCAGCAGAAAATATTTTATTTTAGCCAAAAAATGCAAATATATAATTAAGTATGAAAGGGAAAGAGGAAATTTTTCAATAAAATTCAAACAAAATGAGAGTATATTTTTTTTTT
>NW_016806622.1:32025-37635 GCF_001698545.2 Rhinopithecus bieti
CCCCATGAGAGTATATTAATATTAGAATGTAACATACAAATAATATAGGAAAAAGCACCTCAATTTTGTAAATAATAAAGAAAAAGCTTGGAAAATTTTGTCTTTGAGTACAAGCTACAAATGAATTTGTGGCCAAGGCATCAAACTGCAATACAAGTTCAATGAGATTATTTTTCCGTCACTGGATTTAATACAAGGGAGTTAAAGTTGTATTTTATCTACTTCAAAATATCATGTTGTACACACAGTAAATACGTGTAATTTTAACTGTCAGTTTGAAAACTTACAAAGCGTACATTTTTAATACTTCCTTATTGAAAACAGTACCCTCACCCATCCAACCATCATGTAAATCCTAAGCCATGTTTTAGATGGCAATTAGGAATAGTAAAATAAAGCAATTAAAATTAATTTGTAAATTATGCTATAAGAATGTTTGAAATTCAACCATCATCAAACAAAATATAAGCAAGCAAACACAAGGCATATAAGAGCAAATTAAAAAAAAATAAACTTTAGGTTTCCATTTAATCCGAGAAAAATATTTGGATATTTTAAGAATGAAAAGTGTTTCTAGGGATGAAAGAAATACAAGCTGTCTGGCTTTTCAAGTTCTTAAATAATGTATTGCTGAAGTATTTCTCTATATTTTGTTTAATCTCAGTCATCTACTTTTCTGAATTAATAGTTAAGTTTTGCATAGTCAGACTTACAGATTGATAAGTACAGAACAATTTAATAAAATAGCCTGTATGACTGAAAATTGAAAGGCATGCGAAAAGAACAGGCATTTTATCCATGTTCGCTCCAGTTGGAACATTTTTTAACAGGTTCCAGACTGAAGATCCATGGTGGGGTGGAAACATTGTTGAAATATTCTGGATACAAAGTATCTTTCTGGATACAAAGTTAAAGGTTATACTATTTGAGTATTTCTCAGGCATAGGTTGAAAGTGTGCTTTTAAGAAAGTTGTCTAAAGTTGTTGGTGCTCTTAGAATTTACTGCTCAACCTCAATTGGTCAGATTGTCTGAATATGCAGGAAACATTTCACTTTAATTTGCTCTGAAAAAGCTTGAACTAATGTCCTACTATTCAATATGAGTGGATATGCTTTAATTTCTCAGATTTATTTTACTCGCATTATGCAAAATACCAAAATAAACGCTTGCATTTGTCATATAGAAATATCTAGTTAAAGTCATGAGTTAAATTCAAGATTTATTTGAAGGCCCATGTAAATATACAAATTGAAGAAAGGACTAATTCTTTTATAGTTTCTCTCATATTCCCAGATTAGTTTGTAAAAAAGCAAAAATGAACTGAAAATAAAATCTAAATTTTATTAGTAATGTGACTTTTAGTCACTGATTAACATGCCAGATGATCTTAGGTGGGGAAGCAGGGTGTTCTAGGAAGCATAATCTTTTATAAACATTGTTTTCAGGAAAGTATATATTTTTTGTAATCCATGTAAATTTTGAGAATTTTGTGCATGTGTAATTGTGTTCCTTCATTTGTGCTTCAGTGTTTCTGCCCATTTTTAACATACTTTTAAATCTAGCATTTTGCTATTTTTCTTAGGATTTTCAAAATATTGGGGGAGGGGCATAGAGTGATTTTATCCTTGAGTCATATCTTGTTCCATCACATGCAAACACCTGTCCTGAAATTGAATTATTCTTCAGGGTAATCGAAAAACCTCCCTCCATTCAGCATCATATGTTTTCTGTTGTTTATTGAGTTATGTTGTACCATACTTCAGATGCGACAGCCATTTAATAATGTTGAAGACTTAGCTCTGCAGGGGCTAAAAGGATCCCAGCAGGCTTGTTAACTTCTACTTTAAAACATTATGAGAAATATATTTTCCTCTGTGAAACTTATGGGCTTTCTCTTAATTTGTTTTAAGAACATGAGAATCCATAGCTAGGTATGAAATCAAGCCTGCTGAATTTTTTGGTTTCCCCTTTCTTAATCTTTAACCCGTTTATTTCCCAATACATTTTTTACTAAAGAGACTGTGGCAAAGCAAGCAATTACTTTTACAAAGACCTCATATTCAAGATGTATTTCTTTGGTTTATAAAAAACGACATAAATTATAATCAGGAAATATATGACTAAGCTCCTAGATTTTAATTTCTTTTTATTTAAAATTATATGTGCTCCATGTGACCAGATAGATAAGAAATTGTAAAAAGAGCCACTAGTATCAAGTAACTTAACAGTTGAACAATGTTAGGTACATCAGCATAACTTCTCTGAACTTTATTTCCTCATCAATAAGATGAAAGTGATATCAACCTACCATATAACGTTTTAATATGATATGTAGTTTAATGCTGTTGGCAAACTAAAAGATGCTATATGATTTCTCAGTCCAATTTTAAAACCATCAATAAAAATGGAGAATAAGGCAACTGTATTTATAGATAACAAACCAACAGGTTACTTATAGTTTTCAGACATTAAAGTCCAGATGTCCATTAGTGGTGTGTGGTTTTTGAATATTTGTTTTAATCACGCAGTTGGCAAAGATATGGCTTGAGTTTACTTGGAAAGAGATAAATCTAATTGAACATGTTTTCCTTGTTCCTGTACTTGCATTGTCAAATGTCTTAGGAAACTGAGCATATTATCCAGCGAAGTCAGTCAATGTGGTGAGCCAATTTCAATTATTTAGTGCTCTTTCTCCTTCCTTACCACAGACATATCACCACTATTAATTTTTATATATTTCAATAGATGTATGTGTATGTTTCACATTACTAACCTAGTACTTTTATTTGACTATTTTATTTCCAAGACACAGAGATATTCTAAATGTGAATTTGTGAAGTCAAGAGAATTTTTGTAAGAAAGAAATGAATTCCAGTTGGAAAACATGTGTAACAAATATTGGAAAGTGAACATATTTAACAAATTTGGAAAATTGGAAAATATATACATATGAGTATACATAGGAAATAAAACACGTAGATAATCATTTTACATAAAAGTGAAATAGCTATGTGAAGTTTTCTGTTTGTTTTTTGCTAAAACAGAATATTTTTTAAAATGAGGACTGTTGTTAAGCATTAATAGGAATAGCTGGTGTTTTCTGGAGAAAATAGTGATAAGCCCTAAAAGATTTGTAATGCTGACCAAGAAAGATGAGAAACAAAGGAGAAAGGAATATTTAAGTCAGAATCCAATGCAGTATATAGAAAGAACTTTGACAAGATGGAATTATGGATTTATGCTTAGCTTCAGCTGTTATAAAAGTTTTTTTAGATGATAGAAAATATTTTTTTAAAAGATATATTTTTTTAATGACGACTCAATACTTTTGGTATGAGAGTCAGCTGAGGCTTGAGTGGAGTGGCAGATGAGTTAGAGATAAGAAAAAACAGATTGTGTTATAGCTGATGTTATTATTTTTACTTATGCATTTGAAACATTTGGTAGAATAATTCCAAAGTGTAACTAAAAGAGAATACTTCCAAGATGGGTGGAAAATGGTATCCCATTTGTGTCTCTTCTGCATTAAAATTCATATTTTAGAAAACATTCTTGAGAAAGTAAAGTGTCAGACTATGGGAAAGACGGTGCTGAAAGTGCTGTTTCTTGCCCAAAGACTAAAAGACAAAAGCCAAAAAACCCCACCAAACCACAACTGGATTATTGGTAATACTATAATGATAGGGACTAAGAAGGATGAGAAGAGAAAGGGATATATGTTTGTAGATTAGGAAAAATTATGGACATTTCTATTTCAGCAAATCTGGCAAATGCCAGAGAAGATATATTTTCTCCAAAATTTAGAGAATGAGACAAGATTAAATACATATTTAAGTGAATAGAAGACCATATGAATTTAATCATTTGGAAATGGCAAGAACTAGTGTGGGTGAATCGGGGTAGAAAAATAACTATGCTTGGAAATAACTTCTCTATTGGCAATGCTTTTTAAAAAAAATAGGTTAAATTAGAGAAGTGATTATCTTAATGGAGTGAAGATAAGAAAAAAAGGATAAAATTAACAGTCATATGTAGGTATATAAGAAGTGAAAAGTTGTGGAGTCTTCCATTAAACATGAAATATTTTGTGTGCTCTACCTTTAGTCCATGAAAAACAAGAGAGAGAATATTGGCTTGTTTCCATCATAAGAAAACTACATTAGCTCTTCCTTGTAATGCTGCTATATGTAGAGTTAAATTCATTATGAAGTGGAGTGGTTTTAGATTTTCCTCATGTGATTCTTTTCACATGAATCCATTTTTCTATAGTGTGGAGGTGTGTTTATCAAACTGCAGGTGACAGTATGTTGGTGGTCCATGAAACCAATGTTTTAACTTACCATCATGATTTTTTAGAAAGTAGATTAGAATAGAATGGAGCAGAAAATGTATGAGCTTATCACATGTAGTAATAGCAAGTACTGTTCAACTTCTGTTTCAGTTATGTACACTTAAAGAAATGTGTGTGTATCTGTGTGCTGAGTGGCTATGTAAAACGTATTCATAACTTTTGGTTGCAGTCAAGTTTGAAAAACACTAATCTAGCAACAGCAGCATCACTATTGAACAAGTCTGTAGAAGGAAAGAAATTATATTTGAACAATGTTAACAAGATAAAGAGTAAAATTGTAATGTTTCTACAAATAGTGTACTTTTACTTATTCCAGGCAGGTCTGTACCTATGCTATCTATTCATGAATATATGGTATTAATTAGCACATAATAAACCTTTGATAAATTCAATTCAATTTAACAAATGTTTAGGTGGAACTGTTATCTTCCAAGACTTAAGTTCCATGTATACATACATATGTGTATACCAATATATATGTACATGCATATATACACACACACACACATATCCTGGCTTAAATAACCCTAAATGTTCTTCATTCCTGCTCTGTTTACAATCCCCACGTAATTATCTAGCTCTGGGTCTTAGTCCTTAGTCCATATATGTATATATATATGGAACTATATATATGTATATATATTTTTTTTCCTTGAGACAGGGTCTTGGTGTGTTGCCCAGTCTGGAGTGCAGTGGCATGTTCTCAGTTCACTGCAACTTCTACTTCCTGGGTTCTAGCTATTTTCATGCCTCAGCCTCCTGAGCAGCTGGGATTACAGGCGTGCACCATGATGCCTGGCTGATTTTTGTAGTTTTTTAGTAGAGATGGGGTTTCACCATGTTGGTCAGGCTGGTCTTGAACTCCTGACCTCATGTAATCCACCCACCCCAGCCTCCCACAGTGCTGGGATTATAGGCATGAGCCACCACACCCGGCCTCCCTATTTATATTTTAAATTTTCAGTCCAAGAAATGGACAAATGGCCACATTTAAACTAACGTTGAAATTTTAGAAAATTCTGTAAGCAATCTCACACCTATTTAAAAGCCTTAGAATTCCTTGATTCATCCTTGGTTTAGTTCTCCACATCTAGATAAGTAACACAGACTAATGTGATCTCTGCCTTGCTACCGCATGTGATTCTGTAGTATTATATTTTCTGTTTTATTTCAAGGCATATTTTACAGAGTGCTGGAAAACTTACCTGAATAAGATAAAAGATTATATTGGAAGAGAGAAAGAAGGGAAGGAAGGAAG
>NW_016806622.1:38283-39148 GCF_001698545.2 Rhinopithecus bieti
GCATTGTTTTTTTTGTTTGTTTGTTTTGTTTGTTTGTTTTGTTTTGTTTTATCATTTATCATGATGGAAAATCTAATTGCAGGAAAACTAAGTATGTTTTCAGTTTTTTTTTTTAAATATTTTTAAAAGTAATTTTCAAGTCTACAATCTGCAATTAGAAACATGGAAAGGCCAAGATGGGAAAATGAGCGCTCGAAACTAATGACAGTGTTTAGGAAGCTCGGGGCTATCCAACTCCTATAATGTACTGATAGTACAAAGTATCAGTGTACTTTTTAAGTAATCATAAGGAGAATTTCTAAGAAAATACAGAATCGTGTATATAAAAAAGGCTACCGAACAATGATGATGTAAAGGATATCAGTCACTACATCTTATAAATCCTATGGTGAAAAATTAAACGTATTAATTTCCTTTGTTAGTTATTTGACTATCTGAATGTGGCTATGTTCTACATAGATTTATATACTCTGGATGGAGCACATGATACTTATAGAAAAAGAGGTAGTTCATGAAAACTTCCTGAGGAGAAATTAGAATCTTATCTGTGTGCTCCAGCACAAGAGCAAATGCCTACCATGATGTTATGGTAGTGGAAAATGCTTAATAGTATTTATCTTCTTGATGAGACAGATGAACCAAAGTATATTTCTAAACAGTTAAGAAACATGTAAAGACTTGATAAAAATTAAATTATTGTTGACTGTATATTTTTCAATTTTATTATTTTAAAAGATAATTAAGAGAAAAGACTGAAAGTCAAAGTCAGAGTGATTGTGAATTTGAGCATTCCATATGATGGCAATTGAAAGAATAAAGGGAGGGAGGGAGGGAGGCAGGGAGGGAGGCAGGGAGGGACGGAGGG
>NW_016806622.1:39214-54723 GCF_001698545.2 Rhinopithecus bieti
AAGGAAGGAAGGAAGGAAGGAAGGAAGGAAGGAAGGAAGGAGAAAAAGAAGGAGGGAGGGAGGGAGGGAGGGACAACAAAAGCTACATGTTATTCTTAGAACTATAGTTTTAATCAAAGTAAATTATTTTGGTGATAGCATCTAGTTGACAGAAATATTTAGAATTAATGTTTTCTAAATTCCTTTCAGTAGTTCATAAATGTAAAACATGCTGTGAATTTTAGGCGGAGTCTGTCCCAGTGGTTGTATGGTTCATAATAGGTTCTGAGCCACATGAAGTTCAGTGACTACATCCAAAATGCTACTTGACTTAGCCTAACAGGAAATTTTCTATTAAACTTATTTTCACTTTTATGTAATTAAGAAATAAATATTTCTCAGATCTCAGAACTGTAATAATAAAAGAGATACACCATATTGATTTGCTTATGGAGGTTAAGTGTAACTACTTTATTTTCATATAAATTAGAGGGTGTCCAAATCATAGCTTTGATAGTCAGGTTAAACATCACCTCTTAAGATAAAGTGACTTCTCATTTTCTAGTATTTTATATGAATATTTACACTGACTGCTTTAAAATTAACCAGATCTTCAAAATTGTCCAACCACTTGGTCTGGAAAAGACTCCTCATTGTTTTTCAATGGCTAATTCACAATGAACTCACCTAATGCTATATTGCTGCATTCAACAGGAATTACTTGAGAAGAAGTTGAATTGTTGAACTTTTATACACACATATATATTCATATATATTCACATATATTTATTTAGAGTCTATAACCACATATATTTATACATATGTATACATACAAATGAAATATGAACATACGAATATATATAAATATTTTCAATCATTCTTGAAGGTATAGTATTGATTTTATTAACCTAATTTTTACTTTATAAATCTTAATTTTACTTCTAATTTTCTTTCACATTCTCTCTTACACATAAGGTTAAATATATAAAATTGTTTTGATAAATACCTTTTAAATTTGTGAATTATTGAAAGATTTTCCTCTTTCTGTTTACCATGGTACCACCGTGCTATGTTTTATTTTTATATGGGTAAGAACATTTTAGCCACTAAAGTACCCATTTATAATACACTAAATTTGCTTATTTGTTAGAATGATGTGGTTTGAAGTATTTTTACCAAATGTAACTGAAATAGAATTATACACACATAGCATTATCAAGAGACTTGCTTAACTAAAGTAGTTACATTAGATCTATGGCCAAAAGTAGGTATATTTTTTGGTCACTTCTGGACCAGTGTGAATCGTGGTGTTAATCTGTCTATCATTTTACCTCCCACCAACCCACTCCCACCCTGTACACACATTCTCCTTTAGACATCTGTTTTCATGACAGGCTTTATCACCATATGGACTTGACTTAGTGCCTTTACAACATAATATATAAAGTCATCTTTCCATTTTCAGAAGTTAGCTAGGTTTACCTTCTAAAGTCACACTGTCACAGTCTAAAATCATGCTGTCACAGTGGTGATGGTGACTGTGGTGGTTGCAGTGTAGGAGTGCAAGGCAAAGAGAGCAACAGGAGTAACAGCCAAGGGAGAATCAATTATCAATGAAAAGGCCATCTCTAGTTCTCCATCGTTAATTGGAGAAATCTTGGTCACAAATGGCAATTTGGAAACCGAAATATGGAATGTTTCCTATAATAATATTTAAAGCCTCCAAAAGTTGGAGGCTTTAAATAATTATCTAGTTATTTGGTACTTCCCCCTTTTTAAATAGAGGTCTAATATTCCAGTTAGTGGATGATGTTGAAAGTTGTTTTTAGTTTATATTTAGATAATGACCAAAATAAGGTGTGATTATACCAAAGACATACAGTTATGTAAGAAATGAATCTGGATTATGAGAAAAATTAATCTGCTATACATTAAATACATAATATGGATTTATTACAACACAGAAGAAAAAAGTGAGGTATAATTTTAAAAATGGAAACAGTATATACTTATATTACTCCAAATATTAAATTTAGATATTATTAATAAAATCTTGTCTTGTTTATAATAGCAATAAATTATTGGACTGTGTGATTATCATTAATGGTTCTCTTATATTATTAGCCTACACTATACCAGTGTTTTCTAATAACTCTATTATAGTTACTAGACTATGATTTCTAAAATTTATCGTTTACAAATGGAATACAGAAACATCTTTCTGCTAAAAGCTTGTTGGGGAGGTGTTCACCTTTGCTTGGTATTATTTTATATCATAATTATTAATTATTCAAAGATTCATATTACTATGCATTAACTTGTGTCAATCTCGTTGTTCACATTCACAATACTGTATGTGTAATACAATTTCCCATTTCTCCAAGTAGATTTTGAAATTTTGTCAGTAATATAATCAAGAACCTGTATAACAATGTTTTAGCATTCTTCGTGAATCAAATCAGAAAAAAAGGTAGTTTTTTTCACCATAAGGAACCTTCTTGCATTTGTTCATCCAGAAATTTCTAAAGTTTGAAAGTTTTATATGTAGCCACAAATGAAATCTATATAATTGAATAACTAAAGGCAAACAATGGGGTCCATTATTATGTTTTGTCATATTTATTTGCATACTTTCTAATGCAGAATTTCAGTGATTCATTAAGGTCTTTGCATTCTAGTGTGAAATGATAGACTTGAATACAGTGAAGGTTTCCAGTAGCAAGGCCTCAGATGCCCAGGAGTCTAAGAAACTTATAGTGGGACTCCTTATAGTGAAAACAGTATTTCAAAAGGTTATACAATAGGTGGTATTGGTTAACTACAGCCTGAAATGACCCTAAGATTGGTTGGGATAAAAGCATGCTTCATGATTATATGGGAATCATAAAATGATTTCATGACTTTTGTTTCTTTAAGAAGAAATGGGAAAACAGGAAATTATTTTTGATCAGTATAGAAATAATGGTATCCCCAAATAGTGACCTCCAGTTGGAAATCATGAGAGCCGTCTTGTTTCACAGTAGAATTTTGAAGGCCTAGGTGAGTCACTGAAATTTTTGATTTGAAAGTATATGAATAACTATTGGAAAGATAGGTTTAACTCTAGTTCTAGACATTTCTAGGGTCATAATCATGATCTCAATTTAAAATTGTATGTATTTAAGGTGAATTTCAGCATCAAAAGTTATCATTAATTTCCTTTTTGAAACCTCAGGTCTAACATTGTTAAAAGTTTTAAGTGCAATTTTTAAAATATTGCTACATTTTACACACTGTACCTAGATACGAATGGCCAATCCACATATCCTCATATGCACAGAGTTAGAGATACCCAGTGTTCACCTTTTAGGAGCTGATGTTTTATTAGACTTGACATATTTATAACAAGAATATGTAGATGCATTCTTCACCTGAAGATACCACTTTCCATGTGACTGCTTCGCAGGTATGAAAAGAGAAACATGCTAAAATCCTTAAGGTGAAAGCCTTTCGTATTCTTTATTATTTTAGGTTGTTTATTTCTTCACTGCTGATTTAATGAAAATCAAACTGAAATATATATCTGCCAGGAACATTATTAATTTTTTAATTTATTTTTAAAAGTAAATATAAAACGTACTCGGACTTGGATTTTAATCATTCTTTTATTCAAGGAAATTCCCTTATTTTTCATGTAATTTAGGGAGAAACAGAAGACTCCTTTAGACTTGAGGGTAGTGTTGTACCTGGCTTGTGTAGGGATGAATTCTGTGGAACACTGTGCTTTACAGCAGTACAGGAAAGAGAGCTGGGACTGCAGGTTTCTCCACAGGCCTCCTGGGAGCAAGATGGCTGTTTGTCAGTGTTTGCACCTGCATGAACAGTGAAGGCTGCCTTAAACGATGCTGATCAACTCAATTCTATTCTTTACCTCCCCACCCCCTTCTCTTCAGGGGAATCTGGCTTTCCTGTCACTCAGGATAAAGATCCCCTGCAAGCAACACTGAGATCCAGAAAGTCACTGTAATCTCATCAAGAGTGTGAATCCCTAGCTGGGACTTTGAATTTATATAATCCAAAGGTAGCTAGCTGGTCAGGGTATTTAATCTTCCACATTGGTGTGCTGAGCCCCCGCACCATTTAAAAAGAAGTCTTCTTACAAGGATAACCTCATTAGTTGACAGAATGAAAAAATATGTGTCCCCAAATTAGTATAAACTTAGTTAGACACCTATAGTTTTAACTCCACATTTTATCTATGAAAACATTGTTGCTACACCCAGCTTGGCTGAAACAAACTCAATCAGTCCTAAAGTACATTTCCATTGTATTCCTGATGAAAATTGGGCAGGAGATTAAATATGCATCTGTTTTGGGTAGGCTACAGGACCCTAAAGAGTTTTGACACTTTTAAAATCCTGAAATACAACTGTTAGTTACAGAAACCTTACTACAAATTTCTGGTGTGTGTCTTGATTATTTTCTAATTACTGCACCAGTAGTTTTCCTGATTTTTCTCATATATTTTATTTGGCGATTTCCCAACTAATCATTTTTAGGCTTCTTGACCTCAAGGATCTTAACATAAGGAGGAAATAATTTTTAAAAGAGGCTTCTCTGCTTACCTTCTCACTTCTCCTGCAATAAACTGTCCATATTCTTACATCTGGGGATGCATACTGGTCTCAATGTATGCATAGTAATATCATGATGCACAGTAATATCAAGTAAGTGTAGAAAACCTTTGCTCTGCTTTTCTCATGTTTGCATTGTTTATTTAATCTTTACTGCTAACAGATATTGAGAAATGATTATCTTTTTTTCCCACAACAATGACCTTTGACCCTAAGTGGCATTTTATAAGCTTACTTTTTCTAAATGTTACAAATAAAATTGAGTAACTGAAAGGGGCACAGGAGGAGCAAGAATTGGAAAAGAGATTTAAAAGTATATCTAAGACATAAGGACTTCATCTCATTTAAAAAATGTACTCCATATATTTTTGCTGTTTATCTTCGTAAACATATATGTTTATCAAGATACAAGATTACATAAGTATATATTTATAATCTTGTTTCCAGTTGGCATCTGAGAGTAAGTTGGCATCTCTGTGTCATACATATACACATAAATGTGAATATATATGAATATATATGCACATGTTTATTTTTCATATGTGAATCTGTAACCATAGATCTATAATTGCATGAATATGCTTGGATCTAACTTATCTTGTTAGAAATGACTACATTTATATAAGTGTGCATACTTATATGAGATTTATTCTTAGTTGGCATCAGCCAGTGAGTTAGCATCTGGTATAAACTTTTAAGTTTTCATTTATTGCTTTTGTATGTGTATAAGGCATGAATATTAGAATGGGAATGTTCTATTTCTTATTACTTCACATAGCTTCCTAATAATGATTAAATTAATGTAATCAAAGCATATAATTATTACCTTTATTCAAAAGTTAACTTTAGAGAGTAGTGAAGGGGTTTTTCTTACCAACTAAATCAAATGATAGAGATTCAGGTATGCATAGTGAGCTGGAAAGGAGAAAACCGATGAAACCATCAGGAGTAAGACGTAACATGTTAATAAGATCAGTACAACTTCCATGAGAATAATGAACTTTTTTGTTTGTGCTTTTAGGAAACGCTGCTCGGTTAGATTTTGTTCTGTATACGTATATGCAAACTTGGAGTAGGAAGATAGTCATTTATCAATGATTTGTTCTTAATACAGTGATTTTGAAATTTATTGTGTTTGTTGTTAGGACAGTCTTTTTAACAATTATTTTAGTACAGATAGTGAAAAGCAGGTTTGCTTTCCAAAATATTTTATTGATTTCTAATTGAAATCCTAATCAATACTTTTATTATTAGATGACATAATTACAATAGGACAATGTCAACCAAATAACACGTGTGAGAAAGTAAATAAAAGCTAACCTCAATTATTAGAGAGTTTTTAGTAGAATTTTGTATTTATTTTCTGAAATCCAAAAATCAAGTGCTATTAACAATATTTTAAGATGCATTACAAGGAATGTGTGTATATGTATGTGTTCATGTGTTTTTGTTTACCTAGTAAATATATTGGCACTTACATTCAACACGTCAATTTATATACTTATTTATCCTTAGCAGCCATTTTACGATTTATACAGGCTTGTTGGGCTGGTCTAAGGAATAAAATCAACTTTCTTTTACAGGAGAATGTATTCTTAGCTTGTTGTTTCTTGCATATCTTCACTGCATATTCATGTGATTGTTTTATGTATACCATTAGAATACATTTTAAAGAAGGATATGGCATGAGGAATTATTGGATGTTAATGTACATAGAAAATTCAAGCTTAACTACCATTTACCTAACAAGAAAACCTTGTAGTAACTATAAGCTTTTTATTAGGAAGATTGTTTATACTTTGGTGCTAGCTTGATAATTCTTTGGAGAAACCATTTATGGTATGTTTACAATTCAATAGGGTGGTTATTCTTCATTGAATATCGTTGATTAGTAATCAATTTGCTTTTATATTTATTAATTTGTTGAAAATAGAAACTCACTTTGAAACAGTGATATGTTTTATCAGTATAGTTCTCATTAGAATTTAATAATTGATAAGTATTGCAGGTAATATTGATATTTGTTATCATTCCGTCATTTAAGAAAATCTTTAGAATAAATTACTTAACTGAATTTTGAACATCAGCTTTGCATAATTGGATATGTATGTATATATTGTGATTTTTGTACATGAAACAGTGGCCTAAATTTCAGTTTCAGTTTTCGGTTGCATTTTTGTTAGGGTGGTTAGAGGCACAGTAATTTAATCATAGTCATTTTAACTGCATAGAATGCTTATATGTCTCACTCATGTTTAAGACCATGTGCATAGCTGACTGTGTCTTTAGAAATACAAAAATACAAAATAAATATCTATCATTAGAAATGACTAATGTAGAAAGCTAACTAGCAAAAGTGAATCTTTTCTTTTTTCATGATGTGATTGTGCCTTCTGTGTGCATGTTATTGTGACAGTAAGATGATCCACTCAAAATGATGTAGGCATTCTGCAAGGCAGATAAAGATTTTAAGTACCTGTGCTGACTGGTCTTCCTAATATTGGTTAAGAGGTTGAACTTTCCCTTTATTCTGCTTCCTATGTGTGTTTCAGGCTGCATTTCCTATATTTTTAAACCAATATGTTTTAATCAGTATATTCAGCAAGTTAGCATTAAATTCAATATTCTAATTATTGTCATGTTATAAGATTGAGCATTTCTTCTTTTTATTAAATGTTGAAATATACAAGTCATTATGTTGTATATTGGTAGCTAAAATATTATTGAAGTGTAAAGGAGAAAATCTAATTTTATATTGGCATAGAAAGAAAGCTTAACTTGTTTTCTTGCTCTTTTTTTTATAGAGAACACCTGTTCCCAGCGCTGAAGCATTCCGATGGTTCTTTTAAAGCAGTAGTATATCTTATTTTCAAGGCATTTGGAAATGAAGGGCAAACTAATGTCTTGTTTTAAGAAACTGCTTAGTCCACCACTGAAGAAAATATCCAGAAATTATTTTCACTTTACATATAGGGGTTTCTTCAAAAAAAAAAAAAAAAAAAAAAAAAGGAAAAGAAAAAAAGACATAAAAATAATGTGGGAGCTTGGAGAATTGGCCAGTCTATTTACTTTCAATACACTGATTCTTTCTTTGATGTAATTTAGCTATAGTAGTGAAGTTGTTGTCTATTTTGAAAGTGGCTGTAAAAAATAAGTTTGGGTAAACCCCTGCTGTAAAATCATGTATCTTTGCAAAGTACATATCTATACTTCATTTTCAAATATATGTGTTTCAGTACTGTAAACTGTACAGATAGCAGCTTGTATTTTGTGTGTTTAGACACAAGGAGACAATCATGTCTGAGCATCTATGGAGATTAACAGTTTGTACACAACAGTATGGTTCTGCAAGTTAAATCTGGAGCAATAAATTTTAGCTTTAACTATTTTTTGCCAGTGGTTTAGAAGCAGCAACAGCACTGGCACCATTTTGCCATGCATCTTTCCATAGAGACTTGATGCCAAGTTTTACAAGACTAAAAGATGATGATGCATCCACCAGTTACCTTCAGTTTTATTGTTATAAGAGGGGAAGATGTTATGAAAGTTTCAATTAATCTTTTGAGCACTATATTAGAGTAGTGGTTATGCACTTGCATTGCTTACAAACGAGCTGTACAGAAGGGTATACCTCCCAAATACTTAGTGTAGTTGACTTGTCCTGGGTTGCACTGTAAGGCGGAGTACTCAGAGTAGTTGGAAAATGCAGAATCAGTTGTATAATTTTTTTTATAAAAACAGTGGTTTTTATCTTAGGAGGGGAAATTTGTAACTGACTTTTTTCCCCAGCCCAGCATGGGCTGTATACGTTTTATTGTTTCTTAATTGTTTTCTTATTTTTTCTGTAGGAAAAAATCTTAATAAAAACTACCCCAATGTTTTCATTTCATGTATGATATTAAATGGGTAGTTTTAACACTTGAATATGTTGAAGGCTTCTGCCTTGAGGCAGGACTTGCTATATTTTTAATTTACAAAGAATTAAACATATTCATAAAAGTGAGGCATTTTATCTCTTTTTATTTTCTTTTCTCATAGCCACCCAGTTGGACTAGTGGTCTTCCCCCAGTCCCTCAGTAAAATGCTCCATTGCTTCCATTTCCATTCTTGTCACTTGACGCTTTCATCCTGAGAAGGCAGGGCTGCAGTCTGTGGAATTTCATAAATGCAAGACATACTCCTCCCCCTACAATCTACACACAAAGGATCTAATGCTTCATAGAACCTGTGCTACCTTTTCATGTAGGAGTTGGTTTTCTTATCACAGTCAGGTTTCCTAAGACCATCCCATCAGGACAAATATTTACATTTCATTTTATTTTTGTTTGTCTCAATTATAAAGACTATTTTCAGTTTCAGGAGTAGAACAGGGTTAAGCAAAAATATGTAGCGTATAAAAGTTGCCTACTGCAACTTTTTGTTCTTTGTCCACTAGCCAGTTGATTTAACCCACTACATCCATTAGCTTGCTGAAAAATGTTAGCAAAGTAAATCACGAAAAGAAAGATAATTTGAGAAGAGAATGGGTATGGTACAATGAAAGAGGCTGTAAAGATTAGGTAAGACTAGTAAGTGAATATTTTTAAAAATTTAGTTGTAGATTTGAATGGGATATGATAGGACAGAAAAGATTTTTTTAAAAAACAGAAAGTGTTTCATGGTGAAAGTATTAGGGGAGGGTGGACAAAGCATGCACACATGCCAATTTGAAAATCAAGTGTGACTTACCTCACATAGAGTATGAATACATGGTCCACAGTTATGGTCAACAAGCATTTTCAAGAAAAACTCATGATGTGTTACACCCATCCATGTGTAGAGATGAGAATGAACTGATTACAAGCTAAAATGTGCTATATACTGTATTAATTTTGAGATAGCTTTCTACTTGATGTATATTTCTTTCAGGGTTTCTATCTAGTTAGAATTTCAGCTTCCGCTGTGGGACCAATCAGAGCTGTATGAGTTTTTTGTTTTGTTTTGTTTTCTTTTTCCATTATTTTATATTATTTTTCTTTGTTTTTTGTTTACCAATTTGCTAATTAATTACAAGTAAGTGAAAACTTACTTTCACACTTGAATAAGCTTGCCTTGCTCTTTGGAAAATGATGATTGTTATTAATGAAGTGAAACAAACTTCTAGTCAGGCTATATTAGGCATACAATAACATAAAGATCTCATAGCAGTATACTGAGAGTCTAAAATACATTCTAGTATTGCATGTCTTGGTGTGCTTTTGTTTGTTTGCTTTTTAAAATAACTAATGAATCTGTATATTGTAAACTGTGGTGTTTTACATGTCAATTCATTTTTTAATGAAAGAAAATTTGTTGATTACTTAAATGAGAAAGTTTAGCGTTTCATTCATTCTCTTATGTTTTTTATTCTTGATATTGTTCTTTTATACCACCCACTTTTTAATGTTTTTGGTTAAACTCCATTTATATAATGTAGGGTGCATATAAAGTTCTCATTGGTGATGTTGAAGAAAGAGATGACTCTTCTGGCCTTTCTCTAGTTTTCTTTTTCATATGTCCATGTACTGAGAACTTGTAAATCTTATCATTATAAACCTAAGGCAGTGATTTGAAGGTTTACATTTTCATGATTTAAAATACCAATGAAATGTAACTTTTAAAATTCCTCACTGTATGCTTTATATTCACTCTCAAGAAAATTCAGAATGTAGATTGTGTGGACAACTATATATACACAACTTAATAATTATATATCAGATAAACTGAATAAAAAACTTTGTAAGAGTGGTTTACACACACAGGATCTTGTCCTCCCTAGGCATGGATAGAGAGATGCCATAATCTGCCAGCATTTGGGGAGAGCATGGTAAATACTTGAGGCATTGATACATAGTGCAGTGAGCCAATTTCCTTTTCAGTTGTCACTCAGCACCGTAACATCACGAAGAACATCATTAATGCAAACCTCTCACTAAGCCTTCAGACCAAAGTGGCTTTCCGATGGACTCTGCCTGTCTGTCTACAAGTGGAGTCAGATTCAAAGTAGAAATGTATCCATATTTGGGAGAGAAAATAGGAAGTCTTCCCCCACTGTAGGAGTATGTAAAGATGTCTCCTGGTTGCTTAATTCCCAACACTCAAGTTCCTTCTTCTAAACACATTTATAGGGAACGAGGGATGGTGGGCTTATTATGAATTAATATTAAGCAATCACTAAAAGAAAGGAATGTTCTCTTCCTTTCAATCAGAAACCCTGATATGTAAGTTGTGCAATTAATGCTAAAGCGTATAAAGTCTTTAAGCTGATAAGTATCTGTAATCAAATAATGAAAAAAGGAAAGCCATTAAATGAACACACTATTCAGGGTCAAATATGTTCAGCAAAAAGCCGTAGTGGGTCTTTGATCATGGTTAGATTCACAGTGATATCAAACAGTTGGTTCTCATGTAACAGCTAAATGTTTCAGATTTTTTTTTTATTAAATTTGGCATTTCACACTGAGATCTGTATTCCTAGTGAATAAAAGACAGCTACTATATTAGGAGGGATTCCATTTTCACAATTGCAAAACAGATATTTCAGGAACATGGGCCTCAAAATGTACTCCTTTCACAGTGTTCTCCTCTTCTGAACTGTGCAGTTATCTATTAAATTTTCTAATAGATATTTGTGTAAGGTGTATGTATGCTTGTGCAATTATTTAAAAAGCGGTTTTGGAAAACAGTGTATTTATTAAAGAAAATTACTTATGGGGCATGTACAAAACTGTAAAAAAAAAAAAAAAAAAGTAAAAAAAATCACATTCAATTTGCCCAGTAAAGTTGTTTTTGTGAAATTTCTGTGTTGTTGAATAAAGGACTTTAACTTTAGTATTCAAAATATCTTCTAATTTTTTTCCATGAATAAATTTTCATTGGTGGGGATTTTTTAAGCCAATGAGCATATGGATCCATAAAAAAATTTAATTTTGGTTTAGAATTAAAAAGTTTAATAATCCCTACACTTGCCCCCTTTATGTCCAGTAGAATGAAGTGGCTTTGTATAAGTATTTTCATGAAACAACTCCAGGGGAATTTTCTTTTTGTTTCTCCTTATATATTTTTTTTCTCATAATACTGGGAAAAGAAAAAGGAAAAAGACATGGTTCCTTTATCCTAGTTTCTAGAGGAATATATTTTTGGTTGAAAATCAAAGGTGTAAATAGAGGAAGAAACTGAAAGCAACCAAAATTTCTCCCTCCTTTTTCTGGCATCTGGTGTTGGCCCGGGAAAGAAAACATCCAGGGCCATTTTTTTTTTTTTTTTTTTTTTTTTTAACCGTGAAATGCCAAGTCTTGGTTGGATGCCTAACTTGAAAGCATTAATTGTGCATGAAGAAATATGAAACACTGGAATTCTGTCTTCAGCCACTCTCAGCAATACTCTGAGATGAAATTTTTATTGTGTTACTTTTTTTATTATGGAATATTGTGGTCCACACAGGTTAGTTGATAGTGAATGTGCTTAACACTTATTTCACTGCTTCTCAGTACAAGGTCCAGTTTTTTTGATGCCTTATAAACTACAAAAATACGTAGAACATGGTTTTATATCTTGGAAATATTTACTATGGTTTCAAACACAGAACTTCATACAATTGAAAGAGTTCATATCTATAGAATATAACACTATTAGAACATTTTTATACATTTATTAAACATTAGCATGTGTTCTGTTAGTGTAATGTCAAAAATATAAAATATCAGGGCTAAGGCAACAGAATTGGAATATACATGGTGAGAAAAGATAGATACTTTTTATTATGTGGGTTCCTGAATATTCAGTAATTTTCAGGTAAGTCACTATGCTTCTGTATCATATTTTGGTATAAGCAACAACATTATGACAAATAGATTTAAATGGATTTTCAAGGTAATACTTATTTTTTAATTTAAATCATCAAAGATACAAATACTTGGATGTTCATATGTAATGATAAAAGAATAATATTTCAAGAGAGTTTGAATTAACCAAAAAGGCAAGTGGGGCAAGGAATATCTGTAACTTATTTAGATATTGAGTCTGATAATAATTTCATATGAACTTTGCACAAACATGTATTTTTTTCAAATGTGTTTATTGGTGAAAGTTGTTTTTGTTTCTGTATTTTCTGCAGAAACTGCTTTCCATTTTTTTCCACTCTTGTCTTTTCTTCTTTCTTTTTCTTTTTTAACTTTTAAGTTCCAGGGTACGTGTGCAGGTTTGTTACATAGATAAACTTGTGTCATGGGGGTTTGTTGTATAGATTATTTCATCAACCAGGTATTAAGCCTAGTACCCATTAGTTATTTTTCCTGATCCTCTCTCTCCTCCCACTCTCCACCCTCTGAAAGGTCCCAGTGTGTGTTGTTCCCCTTTATGTGTCCCTGTATTCTCATCATTTAGCTCCCACTCATAAATGAAAACATGTGATACTTGGTTTTCTGTTCCTGTGTGTGTTAAGGATACTATGTCTTTTTTAATGGAGAAGAAAATATTATTTGAAGTAAACACAGTGAGCACAAATTTAAGGTTATATTTGCATATGCTACATAAGTAGCATAGTTATAGATAAAATTTTTGCTTATTTCAAAATGTTGTTTTTAATCTTTTATTCTAATATCTTAGCTTGTGATCTATTTTGTGCCTTTTAAAATTCAGATTTTGGGGCCAGTTTATAAGTCAATGTTTCTTAATTTCAATGTATTTATATAAAATGAAGTATCAACCAAATTATCTTTTTAGGTAGGTCTGTGCTTTGTTTACAATATGTTACTTATGACAAAAAATCATTCTGGTTAACAGGTGTTATACTTTCACAAATTGGAAACAATGTATGTATCTCTTTCCAAGAACACTACTTTAAAACTATTCTTATGTCTAACATAAGTATAAAGTATTTTAATACTGAAATGAGTTGCATGACTTCTTTAACAGTTAGATGGTAGGAGAGTATGTTTGCCTGGTTGGAGTTATGATCTTCTCTTTACAACTTTTCTGAAAGGTAATCTTCTATTTAAAATTTTACAGCTTCCAGAAAACTGCATAGTTGTAAGGGAAATTGGTAAAGAACATTTAAATGGTACTAGTTAACCATTGATACTATCCTAAAACAAATGTAACTAAAAATCCTTATTCATTTTATCTTTTAACAACTTTTTTAAAAAGTTGTTTCCATGACTTGCCTTATACTTTTATTTAAAACATTAATATTGAATTAATATGTGTATGTGCATATACAGACATACACACAAATGTGTGTTTGTGTAGATAGATCAACCTGTGTATATATGTGTGTGTTTTATTCAACAGAGTTTAGGCCATGCTCTAGAATAGCTGAGGGCTGGTCTACGTTATTAAGAATCTCTAGGGGAAAGGATTCTGTCGCTATTGTACAGTTGAAATTAAATTAGATGATTCAACATTTTATAATGCTTGACCTATTCCTTGGGAATTAGAAAATTTGGTGAGGTCACATAAACTCTTTTGGGCTTGTTAGGTATGCTTTAATGAGTTGCCACTTTAGTTCACTGTATGCTATCTTTAGCCACTTGAGGAATTTTATTGAAAATTTTGTGTATAATTTATTTCTCTAATACTTTCTTTATCTTCATATAATTTGAACATTTGGGGCATATTTATATTCTTTTGGGCTGTTTGTATAGTTGAACATTGAGTGCACATCCAACACTAATATATAACTTGATCTGGAGCATATATGCTTTGACTATACAGAAAAAGCCTTTATCTCAAAGGAATTTATGATGTCTACAGAGCAGTACTGAGAAGAACATTAGGAACATTTTGTTGTGTTGGCAGACTACCAATTGACGTAATTTCTCATTTATTCAACAAATATTATCGTGTGTCTTTAATGTAGCAGCTACTGAGGATATCAAGATGAACAAAATATGATTCCCAACACTCTACCATCACCATGGAACTCAACCAAATGGCTAAAACAAATATACAAATACGTAATAACTGTGGAAAACATTTGTTATGAAAAGAGCAGGCAACATGTGGAGGAGTGGTAGAAAATAGTAGAGTGAAGCTCTTTGATTTCAACACTTTCCAACTGAGAGAAGGAGGTAAGACCTGAATACTCCTAGAAGTAAAGACAAAGAGATTAGGAATGGCGGGAAAGAAGAGGATAAGTGCAAAGTGCTGAGAAATACTTAGTCCGAGCTGCTATCGTGTCTCATGGAGATTACTTTCATAGCTACCACAATATTCTCCTTCCATTTATTCTTACCTGTCTTCAACATATTTTCTATGCTTCAGCTTGAGTTAACCTTTTACAACAAACACAACACACACACGTTTATGTGATTCCATGTTTATCATCAATGACTTCCCATTATTATTAGAATAAAACCCAAAATGTGATCTATAAGGCCATTTGTGGGCTGGCTCTGCAATCTTATTGCCTATCATGTCACTCCTTTCTCTCTAAGTTCCAGCCACTTGGACTTTCTTCCAGTTTCTGCAAGTCCTGTTTATACGTATAAATAAAAACTGGAGTTTCCCACATTTACAAGATGGGCTTTCCCTCCCACCTCAGAACGTTCTGTTCATGGTGCTCTTTTTTGTCATCCAGGCTGGAGTGCAGTGATGGAATACAGCTCACTGCACCGTCAACTCCTGGTCTCAAGCAATCCTTCTGCCACAGACTCCTGAGTAGCTGGGATTACAGACATGAGCTACCACCCCCGGCTACTCATGTTGTTCTTAATACCTAGAATCCCCTTTCCTTTTCTCTCCTCCTGGATAATGCCTCTTCATTCTTCAGAACTTTTTGATTCCTTTTTTAGAAGCAATTCCTTCCTAATTATTGTGACTGTCAAAACCCATCTAATTATTTTATTTTATTTTATTGGCTTTTATTTTATTTATTTATTTATTTTTAGAAGGAGTCTC
>NW_016806622.1:56784-96607 GCF_001698545.2 Rhinopithecus bieti
TTTATTTATTTATTTATTTATTTATTTATTTATCTTTTGTGAGAGTCTTGCTTTGTCGCCTAGGCTGGAGTGCAGTGGCATGATCTCTGCTCACTGCAAGCTCCACCTCCCTGGTTCACACCATTCTCCTGCCTCAGTCTCCGGAGTAGCTGAGACTACAGGTGCCAGTCACCATGCCTGGCTAATTTTTTTTTTTTTTAGTAGACACAGAGTTTCACTGTGTTAGCCAGGATGGTCTCAATCTCTTGACCTCATAATCCACCCACGTCGGCCTCCCAAAGTGCTGGGATTACAGGCGTGAGCCACCGTGCTCAGCCAAAACTTATCTATTATAGGGTCTCGAAGTACCTTATACCTCTTCATAACAATTATTGATGAATTATTTAATTCAATAAATATTTACCATGTTCTGTCCATTTATCTAGGCAACTCATAGTTTCCTTTCTAGTGGAAGAAAAGATGTTATTAAGTAGTAAGTAAATATACATGCACACATATAAATGCATATATGCGTATATAAAAATATATATACATACAAATGTCACATGGTAATATGTGTTATGAATGCAATTTAGGAGGGGACATGAGGTTGATTAGGAATACCTGTAAGCTGAGAAGGTAAGGAAGATGATTGGAATTTTAAAGGAGTAGTTAAGAGAAACCTAGCTGAGAAGATGACATTGGAAATAAGACACGAAAGAAGCACGGAAGTAAGCCACATGGATACCTTAGAAATAGCCTACCTGGCAAAGGGAATTAACAAATATGAAGACCTCGTGACAAGAATGGGTCTGGAATTTTCAGGGTCTGGGAGGAACCCATTGTGTCTGAAGTGCAGTGAGTAAGAGAATAGCAAAAAATATGGTTAAAAAAGAGACAAGATTGCGTAGTGCCATGTTAAACACTTTGACTTATACTCAGTGTGAGAAAGGAAATCTTTGGAGGGTTTGATTAGAAGAAGACATAATCTAATGTATATTATGAAAGGACAACCTTGGCTACTGTGTTAAGAATAGGCTATCGAAGGTCAAGGGGAAAAGAGGGAGACCAGTTTGGGGAAGTTAATTCTGTAATCCAAGTGAAAGAAGATAGTGGAAATAGGGTGTTAGCAGTGGAAGTTGTAGAAAACAAAAAGAGGTTGAGTTCAGCATATAATTTGAAATAAAGGCAACAGGATTTGTAGACAAATCAGGATTTAAGTATGTAAAGAAGAGAATAATCGATAATGACTTCAGGTTTTTGACACGGACAACTATAAAAATACAGCTACCATCTACTGAGATGGGGAAGACTAAATTTTGTTTATGGCCATACACAATTTAAGCTGCTTCTAACACACTCAAATGAAGATACCAAGTATATAACTGAATATATGGACTTAGAGTTAAAGGTACATTTATAAACTGGAGATACAGATGGTATTTAAAAATAATGAGCCTGGATGAGATTATGAAATAAGTGATTGTGGATACATACAAGGGAGAAAGTCAAAGTCAGACCTGGGGCTCACCTACAACAATTGCACCTTCACCTTCCCTATAATTATCACATGGTTGCTGCCCATCTCCCCTACTGAACAAAGTAGAGAATAAGTGGAAACTCAAGGATAAGTTCTGCAAGTGAATTATTTCAGTTCCTCCTTTTCCTGGTAACCCATATTCCTTTAACTATTAGTTACTCTAATCCACAGGTGGTTAACTATTCATCCCCCTCAATTTATCCCTTTTCCACTGCATGTAAAAGCATGTAGTCATTTATTTATGTTTATCCATACACAACATTCTGATGCAATAATTACACTGTACATGACAATATTTTTCTCAACGCATATATAAATACATAAGTTAAAAGTTTGATGCTGAGTGTAATTTGTGTATTTAAAAAATTAAGCACAATTCTACTAAAATTTCTGTAACACAATCTACCTGTCCTAATATTCTTTGTTGGCAATTGCAATAAAGGAGATGAGATTACTATTGCTATTTTAACATCTCTGGCACTGAAATGTTTGAACAGAAAAGTGGGTAGATGTTAAAAACTACAAATTGAGAATTGAGATGAATTTGGGTGTGCTCACAATCACAATAAAGGCATAATATGATTTTCAGTTTCGCCTAAACTTTCCTTTACAAGGGAAGAAGTTGGTTCATGACTATTGAAATATTCGAATGCAGTGTTTTCACTAATTACTATTCTTGTTCTTTTACCTTCTAGACTTTACAGAGTTTATCATAAACATTTTCACTAATAGCCAAAATGCATTCCCGGGGAAATGGTTAGTACATAATTATTTCTTTATATTTTACATGGGAAGAGAAAGTATTTCACATCAGAATTTTCTTAGACTTAAGTTTCATTTTAAAACCTGCTATCGGACAGAATCTTTACATAGCACAAGATGTCGGTTGAATCCTTACCACTTGAGTTCTGAGGACTAAAGAGTGACTAGCTCCAAATCCCAAAGAACTGAATAGTAATTGCTGCAGCCCATTAAAATCCCAAGGACCCCAATATATCCGGAACAAGAAAAGAAGCAATGACTACAACAAAAACTGAAATGGTTGATTTCGCAACTTGGTAGAAAATGTTAAGAATGTTACAAAAATATCAAGAATGAAAAAAATTGAGTTGTAAAATAACTTAGGAATAAAACTACAATCTACACTTTCTTTAGGAGCTTGGGCCACATTGTCACCATGGATGACTACAGAACTTCTGAGGCTTATCAACAGATCCCATAACTAACAAATACATAAATATCCACAGCAATATATCACTTGTATAAGTAAGGGTTAATTTATAAGCAGAACTATTAAATGCAATTCTCACACTGACATTATAACAAAATTGTGAACCTGAGAACATATAATACTTCCCAGTTTATGAAGTCTATCGTGGACCAAGTTCTTAAATAGCTAATTTAAAGGAAGCTGGCACAGAATTTAAAGATGTAATTTGAGTCATAGTTGATGATATACTTTTACTTGTTTAGCCTTTTATGCAGCTTGTTTGCATTCCTTGAACAGATTTGCTGTTTCTATTCTAACTGCATTGTGTATGGCATGAGAAATGCTGATTAATTCTTGTGGGTAATCATCACACATGCTGCCAATGCTGTACATTTATATCTTTCATTTCATAATCTATGTATACATTCCTTATGTTATTAGCGGAAGTGGCATATAATAGGTAAATAAACCTGCTCTTGATTTAGATTAAAAAATGACTGCTGATCCTTTCTATCTTTAAAAGAAATTCCATTGGATGGGGAAATCTGGTATAGCTGTTATTTGCTTGAAGTAGCTTTAAATAGAATTCTTTAATTGTCTCTACAGCTGCCACCCACAGTAAACTCTAAAATATCAATTGTAATTGAAAGATAAATTTGCATTTTTAATGACATTAAGTTAATATATCTTACTTTATGAACTCTAAGAAAGTAAAACTATTCAATGCTACTGGAGTGTCCCTTGAACAGACCTTTTGGATCATTTTGATACTTATATTGTAGGTGAGCATTCCATCTACTTACTTTTAAATAGAGAAGTAACATATGACTTCCAGGTGAACCTAATTTAGTAGAGTACTTAAAGGTTTGTTTAGAGAATAGTGAGTGAGTAAATAGGTTTTTAAATGATGGGCTATAGTTTGAAAAGGCATTTCACTAGAGGTCCTAAAGTGTTTAAAAGGAAATAAAGTGTGTCACTCCTTACTTTGAAGTTTATAGTCAGATTACAATTTACATCAGAGTTATGTAGTGAAAGAATGAAAGAAAACAGATAATATAAAAGCGAATTTTCCTTATCTTTATAAGCTTATTCCTAACTTTACCAGTCTTTTGTTGATGTGCTAAAATAGAACCACTAAATCAGATGGTTTGACTCCATATATCCAGCCTTCCTGTTGTCTAGAAGAGTAAATGGTTTCTATGAGAATGAAGCTGTTTAGAATATCTTGTTTCTTACTAAGTTATTCTGTTAAAAAGGTAGAAAGTGTAACTACTCACAATGGATGAAACAATAAAGGGGACTGCATCTCAGATGACTGAAATGTCCTGAGGAAAGACTAAAGTAAAACTCATGTTATTTTATCCTATTTTCTTTGTCTTTTCAGTACTCTCAGTTGGCTTTATTCTGAGGCTTTATCTATGTCTTTTGTGGTCTTTAGCACTTTGACAGTTTATTTTCCATTGCTAATGATTTCTGTATAGGGAACCATTTTTGTTCCTGACAAGTTCAGAAAAAAATCTCAGAATTAATACTGGATGGATCTATTTGGCTGAATTGAATCATGTGCTCAACCCATAACTAGCTGCAAAGGAGGCTAAGCAAAGATTTGGTTAATCTTAGCCTATCCCTAAAATTGGGCCAGGGGGTACTGCCTCTTCCTATGACATTTACTGAGAATGAAAGAAAAGTAGTTCTCCAGGGAAAACCAGGGTTTGTTTTTTAGAAACAGAAATAAAAATTGATAGTGGGCAGGAAAAAATGAATGAAATGAAGCAAAGAAGGAAGAAAGGACTAAAAGGGATAAACAGAAGAAAGAGAAAACAAAGGAAAGAGAAGGAAGAGAGAAGAGGAGAGAGCAGGAGGGAAGAAAAGACAGAAGGAAGGAAAGAGAAATAATATGTGGCTCCTATATCACATTATATTGAAGGGTTAATAGACAAGGACGCAGCAGGAGGGAAGAGGCAGATAACTGAGATCTTAGCTGGAATTCTAATAGGATCATTAATTTCTGTATAATTGTATGATAACTCTATTTGGTTAACTTGAAAGATCTATTTTTATTAATTAGTCATGTATATGCATACACACACACACACACACACAACACACACAGGCATACACAATACCATTATATCTATGATTGAGTCTACATGAACACAACACTATTTCTGGGATGAAGAAAACAATTTATGATGAGTTTGATAGCCTTTTCAGTAAAATTCTATCCATTATGATCACACTATTCCTTATAGAAATGAGTGCAAATGTTGATTGTATAGAAGATGAGCAGTAGGTTTATATATGAAAGGTTCTGTTTTCAGAAAACTCAGACAAGATCAAACATCCTAAAATACAAATCAAATTTTAGCCACCATCTTTAACGTGCATTTTACACAGATTCTTTAATTGTATTTGCTGCCTCATGATTCAACCTACACTTTGTTTGATTCGACCCAATGAGAATGATTGAAGCCAAAGGTTTACTAGTTTCAGCATACTTTAATGTTGTTCACCTTTAACTCAATTACATTATGCTCATAAGAAAATTCTTATTTATTATTTCTGGGACAGCAAAATTATTTTCCTATTTTTGCTATTATTTTATCAGATAATAAAACTATATGTAACTCAATATGTAAATGGTTATACCAACATTGCTATGAAGACAAAGATGGCAAAACTGGAGAAGGTAAACCATGGCTGGTAGTGCTAGCTGGCTTAATATGTTTGTTTTTTTGTTGAAAAGGTCAAAGTCTAAATCCTGCATACATGAGTCTTGCTTCCACTTAGGCATGCAGGGGGTTAGAGAGTATCACTACCAACTTTACAATGAAAAAACCTAGACAAACTGCAAATTCATGACTTTTCTTGAGCCTATGAGAGTGCTGATGTCACATGACACCAACTGGCCCCAAGCGTAACAAGAGGCAGCTACAGAGAAGAGACATGTTGTGCCCTAACTTACCAAGAAAAGATGTACCTAAACATTGGCTCTAATTGAAAAAGGGAACAACATGCAAGACCCAATTGGTGACTTCGGCAGAGAGATGGCGACGATGAGGAAAGCTCAAATAGGAATATTAGAAACGAAACACACAGTAACATTAAAAAATGCCTTCAGAGATGCAGCCGAGTGAAGAAGAACCCATGACCATGAAGAAATGTCTCTAGAAATCCCCCAAACTGAAATAGGATGGGAAAAAAAGAGAAAATCCAGTATACAAAAGGTACTTTGAAGTAATGCCACATAATATTTGATGTGAAAGAATGGGTGTAGCAAATTCACAGGCTAAAATGGAAAACTAAGTTTTTGAAAGACTTGTTTCTAATTTAAAAAGCAGATGTCAGAAGATCCTTAGAAAATAAAGACAACAATTTCCTTAGCAGTTCACCCTTTTACATAATGTTTGGTCATTCAGGCATATGTGGCTTGTTTGACTGACAGATGTCAACTTCCACTGGGCATAAGGCAGCAAGGAAAGCATTTGACTTCATGCCACTCTATCATATGAAAAAAAATCCCTACCCTGAAGAGTTTAAACAGAGATGGCTATAGTTCCACTGAAGTTGGTTTAGGTATCATTTCCTTGTCTTTTTTTCTGTTATTCTCTATAGATGAACCTAATTAAAATGGCCTATTTAAGCAGTAAATGGCACTTTTAAGTAAGTTGGCTTAAAGAAAAATAAGAACTTACTGATCTGTGTAACTGAAAAGTCCAGTAATCAGCAAGGCTACGTCTGGGTGCTTAGGGGATATTGTCAGGTGTCTTTCCCTCTGTCCCTCATCTGTGCTTCACTCTTTTTAGTATCATTTTCAGGCAGAGTCTCACTCTCAGTGACAACATGGTCACCAGCAGTTCCAGTCATACCGCATTTCAGTTGCAACTCAGCAAAATGTTTCTGAGAGAGAGAGAGAGAAAAAAAAAAAAATCCTCATTTGGCTCATCATAAATTTTTTTACCTATCCCTGAATCACTGATCAAGGAGACAGAATGCAGTTTTCAAGCAGGACAGGTGAGGGAAATGTGCTCAGTCCCTCCCTCCCCGCAGGGCTATGGGTGTGAAACCAGCCCAACTGACCCAACAGGATTGGAAAGAGAGGAGGGCCAGTGTACGGAGAAAAAGTGGAGAGTTGTTACCACAATAAGGAGGAATATACACAGGGCAGAGAAACACAGTTAACTGTCCACTACATGGGTAAATAGAAACTCATAATGTGCCTGGCACTTAAATTTCTTTTAAAAAACTTAGTTATTTATTATTGTTTATTTTATTTGTTTTTTTTTTTTTTAATTTATTAAGTAGAGAAAGATGAAGTAACTACACAGCAACTGGAGCCAATGATATTGTTGGAGAAATAAAGCAGTTTTCTCAAGTGTTTGAATTCATACTTTAATTGTTGCCCAACATGTCAGTATTTAACATAGAAAAAAATAACTAAAAGAAGATGTTCACTTTATAAAGATATGGCTTATATTTGACTCTTGTGAACACAAAGACTGTTCCCTCTTGCTCTCCAATTTAGAATACAGAAAATAACTGTATAATCTAAGATAATTTGGCCTTTTATATTAATATAGACAAATAAATTATACACGTATGAGTAAAAATAAAACACCTAAAATAGGTAATGCAAAGAAAGAATAATTTATTGAATTCTGAGTTAGGTTTCTCTTTATATTCAAACAGTTAAGAGACTTTTTTTTTGGATTAAAATAGGCAGACCTTTGTTACAGATAAAATGAAAAGTTTGATCCAACAGACATTATCATGAAATCTAAGAAGTATAACATTTAAATATACCTGTAAGTAATTCATGGTTTCTTTTATTTGTGATAATGAAAGCTTTCAAACTAAATAAAACAGATTTTTTTTTAAGTTTAGACTTAATGGATCTATATTCATATTTACAATTTTCAAATTGTTAATTCCTGACTCATTAGTATAATACACATACAGGCACACATGCATACATTACATAAACACTGATTTTTAAAAAGGAGTGGCATCCTAAAATAAAGACTTTATGTTTATAGCATTGATAACATTAAAACATGTACATCTTAAAAGCCTAACTGATTAATTGACAGAAAAGATTCTTATAACATTTCATAGTGGATAGTTCAAATATAGCTCCTGCTGTTTTTATTGGTCCATAATATTTAATTTAATACTCAGTCACTTACTTGTACACCTCCTCTTTAGGATGAAAAGTCACTAAGTGGGTCAACTACATTATTTATCCCAGAAAAGGTAACATTTTAGAGTTCATATCACAAAATGCAAGTGTCACAAACTCAGGTAACTACATAAAATATGATTTTTCTCAAAATATTACTCTAAAGAAAGTGGACACCAAACAAGCATACATCTGAATAAGCCTCATCTATGTTAAAGGTTGATGATGTCAGCATGACTTAATTTCAATTTATTTTGCTTTAAAAAAATAATTGATACATTTATAAATTATGCATTTTGTAAAAAAGAAAAAAAAAGCATTTCAAGTAATGGAAAGTACTGAGGGTAAAAAAACAAAAACAGAAACAAAAACAAAAAACTAAACTAAACTGAACAAACTTTAACAACTTTGAAAGAAGCCTACCCTGTTGAGATATCCTTTCCACCCCAACTTCAGCCCTGGAAATATTTTTTATCCAATGGCAAATAGTACTCCTTTAATTGTTACTTAATCATATTTTGTCAGGCATCAACAGATCTGTGGTGACAGGATATTCATTTGCAAATGTGTTAACTTTTCATGTACAATCTGTTAACATTTCCTTAACTTAAATGAACTCTTGCCCAATCTCTTTTATTTTACCAGAGCACTGCTAATTGAAGTAAATGTGGAAAGCTCCTAACTGGGCTTCAATTTCTCAAACAGGTCCAAAGCAAAGAAAAAAAAAAAAAAAAAAAGAACGAGAGACGTGACTTATTGGCTCCTTTATTTGCCATTGCTTAGTCAAACTTTTAATATAACTATCTCAATACACCCCATTAAACCACTTGCAATCAATACCTCAATTTTGAAAATGTTAGCAACTTTCAAATGTTTGATTTCTAAACCATTTTTTTTTATTTCCTGACCTTCAGCACAAATTCATAGATACTGGACAAATTTTGTTTATGTAAATGCCTAACTATAAATCTCACCAGTATTTCTCAGTAGGTTAAGACATAAGTCTCAGCTGTTTTTAAGGTGCAGAACAGTTCCCACCAAGCATAGTTTCAGCTCTTTCTCGTTTTTCTCCGTATGGAAACTCTACGCTGTGTTTACTTTTTCTGTTCAGTATAAGTCAACCTAGAATGCAAGACTAATAGACAGGTCGAGATGCAAGAGAATTTATTGCAGGAAGGAGCATAAAAGTTTGTGAGAAGCTTTCAGGACATAATGGATGTCTGACATCTGTGTAAGGAGACAGGTTAGGATTGGAAGCGGGCAGATGGTTATTGGATTATAACAATGGTTCCACAGAAAGAGCTGCCTCAGCGGTGCGCCGTGGCTCACACTGTAATCCTAGCCACTTGGAGGCTGGGCGGAGCGGACATGAACGTCAGGAGATCGGGACCATCGGTACACGGTGAACCGTCTCTACTACAAATCAAAAAAGTAACCATCGTGGTGGCGGGCGGCCTGTAGTCCAGCTACTCAGGAGGCTGAGGCAGCGAGAATGTCATGACCCCAGAGCGTAGCTTGCATGAGCGGGATCGTAGGATGCACTCCAGCTTGGGGGACAGATGTGAGCTCCAATTTAAAGAAAATGTGGACATAAGACCATGGAATACTATGCATACACAAAAGAAGGATGGTTTGTGTCCTTTGTAGGAATGGATGCAGCTGGAACCACATTCTCAGCAAACTAATCACAAGAACAGACAAACCAAATACCGCATGTTTTCACTCATAGGTGGGAAACTGCACAATGAGATCACATGGACACAGGAAGGGGAACATCACACACTGGGTCTTTGTGGGGAGAGGGGAGAGGGAGGGACTAACATTAGGAGATATACCTAATGTAACATGACGAGTTAATGGCCCACAACCAACCATGGCACCATGTATACGTATGTAACAAACCCTGCATGTTGTGCACATGTACCCTATAACTTAAAGTATAATAATAATAAATAGAATAAATAAATAGAAAGAAAGAAAAAAGAAAGCAAGCAAGCAAGCAAGCAAGCAAGCAAGCTGCCTCAGCTGATCCACAAGATAGATCATTGCCTGGGGTCCTTTGCCAGGATGTTAAATCTGGAGAACGTTAAGTCTAGAGAATGTGCCCCCAAGTCAATGAATTCTTCCTTACTCAGTCTATTTTCTGGCCCTTATGATTAGGCATTTTCTAAATACAAACCCAAGGCTACTTTGCAGACCCTTGATGGTGCATGCCAGCTAATTCTTGCAAAGTACATTGAGAAATGCTGTCGGATTCCACTGCATGTTCTGAGGGATCAGGGGATTGTGCAGAGCCAACATCCTCAGGGTCATGTCCCCATCCCATATTTCAAAATTCCAGATTTTCCAAACCAGGACCCTAAGTCTAGCATAACAGAACTGCCCTTGCCAAGCATTCTAAGGTCTCTGGATCTCATTGACTTTGTTGGATCTTTGGTATACTACTTAACTATGCTTTTCTTCCATTCCAAGAGAAAAAGGCTTTTGGTAAGCTATCAAGAGTTTGGCTCTCACACTTATTAACTACTTGCTAGTGGCCCTCAGTTTCTTACCCTCTGCAAGGAATCAGTATCAATACAATTTAATATTAACTAGCCAACTTGATTATCTTTCAAATGCTTGAACCATTATATCTGCAAGGTAGATCATCACCCAGTGAAATCTTCAGCAATCGGGTCTTGTGTCAAGGACTCTTCATTATTCACCTTTCACTGAAAATGAGTGGTTAGTGGGCCATAGCCAAATTCTCATGTATCATGTCTTTTCCACATCACTCTCATCTCTCTACTACTTCATTAGTGGGGTCCACAGAAAGCCAAATGCCAAAAAAGAACGGGACAGATGAGAGATTTGGGGAGGAAATAAGCAGCCAGAGTGTGAGAGTAGGCTTTAGATATGATATAAGTTTGTTAGCTGTGAGAGGAGAAAGAGAAGAAAGTGGATTGGGTAGGAAGAGTCTCAAACTGTAGCACAGCCCAGTAAAGATTTGGGTAGGCTGATGAGGAGCCTTCTAGGGACAAAATCGACGTTGGAGAAGTCCCATACGTTGTCTTGCCACGGTCAGTATTGAATGGGAACAACCATTCAATAGAAAGTGCCTGAGGCCATCAGTCAGTGATGTTCCCTATAGCAGGAAATCTAAGCAGCACAGTTTTTGTTTGTTTGTTTGTTTTGTTTTGTTTTGAGATGGAGTCTCACTCTGTTGCCCAGGCTGGAGTGTAGTAACTTGATCTTGGCTCACCACAGCCTCCACCTCCCACATTCAAACAATTCTCCCTGCCTCAGCTTCCCAAGCACCTGGGATTACAGGCACCCGCCACCACACCCGGCTAATTTTTTTTTTTTTTTTTTTCCCTGAGACAGAGTCTCATTCTGTCGCCCAGGCTGGAGTGCAGTGGTGGGATCTAGGTTCACTGCAAGCACCGCCTCTTGGGTTTATGTTATTCTCCTGCCTCAGCCTCCCGGGTAGCTGGGACTACAGGTGCCCGCCACCACGCTCGGCTAAATTTTTTTTTTGTATTTTTAGTAGAGACGGGGTTTTGCCATGTTGGGCCAGATTGGTCTTGAACTCTTGACCTCAGGTAATTCACCCACCTCGGCCTCCCAAAATTCTGGGATTGCAAACATTAGCCACCGTGCCTGGCCTGAGCAGCACATTTTAATGTATACCTCTGTGACCATTTCTTTAGCACATCAATGATATAGTGATTGAGAACATAGATTTGGGAGTCAAATTGCATGAGGACAAATACTGTTGAGCTACACACTAACCATGAAATTTCAGATGAATTTACATATGTGATCTACTTTTTCATATTTAAATTGATAATAATAGTTACATTCACAGAACCATTTTGAGAGATTAAAAAGTCATTCATGGAAAAGCTGTCATTATGATTTTGTCCACAGTTCAGTTATTCAACAAAAAAAAGTAACTTATTTCCTTTTTTCATAACTGAACTCATTGTTTTCATGTTGATCTTTAATCTTAGCTGGTGTTAGAAATAAAATCTTAGGTAATTCTGTCTTCCTCAGTTAGCACAGTGATTTTGAGCCCTATTGTTGAGGCTCAGAAAATGATACCCCAAAACATGGTGCTTTGGCATGCTGAACTAAAGTGGCAGCCTTGAGGTCTCTCTCTGACTTTTCCCAGGCCCCCTGTCTCTCTGATGCTCTTACTTTCCTGAAGCACCGGGAGAGACTTTCTCTGGAATTTCCTTATCTGGCTAGGTAAGTAACTTTCCTAAAGAAATGGAATTACATTAAGACAGTTCTTCTCTAATAATCTCATCAAAACAGACAAACAAACAAGCCAGGAAACAATAATCACTGGAGAGAAGATAACTAAAAGTCATCACTACACCCAGACAGATTTTCATCTATTCTTCTGAGAGCAGCTTCTTCAAGAGACTACCTAAGAAATTGTATCTGCATAAAAAGACCACCTTTGTTCCTGTGTAGGTCCACCTCTAGGTTTCCCTAACTTGTCAGTCTCATCCAGCTTCCCAAGAGTATTATTTACAAAATAAAGTCTTTCTACATCTCTCCCAAATATAGAAATTTTGAAAGTCTCAACCATCTGGCCCCTCTTTAAATCCTGTACTTTGTGTATGGCTCAATGTTAGTCTGCTTTAAATACATTTTGTATGCCTTTTTCTTCTCTGAATCTGTCTATTGTCAGCTTACTTTCAGCAATCCTCTAGAAGGTAGAAGGAAAGCATTACCTTGGCCTTTTCACTATCTAGAATCAGACTTCTGTGGTTGAAATACTAACTCTGCTATTTCTAATTGAGGGACTTTGGGCAAATTACTTCTTTGTGACCTGGTTTTGTCATCACAAAATGGTGAAACTGTAGTGATAATTCCTTCAAAATCTGGTTATTACTCAAATAAAATTTGGTAAGAATAATGCCTGGCCTTATTAAGTTCTTGATCAAGGCTAGATCTTACTATTCTTATTTTTAGGTTTAAATAGGACCCATCTTGGTTTAGGTATCTCAATCCTATCTAGGCATTTAATTATATCTTCCAAAGTTATGGTAGATTAGAATTAGGGGTTCTTTCCAGAAACCTACCAGTGTCTAAGCCCTAGCTTCCTCCTGCATTATTTTTCATTTTACTTAGTGGAATCCTCATGTAGTCTGTGTGGGGAGGTCTGGTTCTTTATTCCTTGTTTATGGAATAAACTTTATGCCTTTAATGGTTCAGGGCTTAGCTTCTTCCACTGCAAAATCCTTGTGTTTTGAGATTTGAAGGCTTTGGGTTTTGAAAATAAAGAGGGGTTTCTTTGCATATTGTGAGATCTCTCCCCTAATGTAGTAGGGAGAATAGGAAAGGGGACAAAAAGTAAAATAAAATATATGCAGGAGGCAAATCTTAGTTAATATCTCAAAATATTATTCCTCTACAATGTTTCTATTTAGGCTCTTCTCTGTTCCTGAGGTTCCCTTTGGCACCAAGAGGAGTTCTAAGTTGCAATCCAGAAGCCTGCTTTTCTTGGAAGTACTCTTGAATCACTTCAATTCAAAGTGATTTTTTTCTTGTAACTGTATTATGGTGGTCCTTATCACACTCATTTAAAATAGCCCAGTATATACTCTATTTCTACCATTAGAATATATACTCCTGGTGGGCTGAGAATAAACCTTATTCATTTTCGGAATATTCTCTTCTGTGCCTAACATAGGACCTGACACATAGAAGTACTTAAAAACGTTTATCATACTAATGAAACAAATTACAGGAAACTGGTTATAGCAGAGGCTTACAGTTCTGTCTGAATCTCTGCCTACATTCTCTGGTATTCTGGAAAGGCCTTATCTATTACTGTGGATCACTGATATGGATGTAACTAGATACAACATATTAATCTTTATTTCAGTTTTAGAAATAATAAGCAGCCTGTGTGCCAGCCATTTTGCCAGACTCCAGAGAGGCAAAATTTAATAAAGCCTTGCCATCAAAACTAGAGATTTTTTTAAATGAGCAATTTAAATGATGTATATGTCTAGCACAGAGCCTGACACATGATACTTGTGATAACTTTGTTGGAGAAGGAACGAATACAGAACTCTGATGGAGTTATGTGGGGAAGCCTAGAGCCTTTTGTTTGTTCCATGGAAGTCTTGGAGCAGGTTGTAACTCAGGTGAATCTTGCAGGATGGATAGAAGTTGGGCAAGGAAAGAAAAAGTAGAAGGGCAGGCTTGGCAGCATAAGCAAGAACAGAGTGGTATCAAGCAACACAATCACTCATTTTATGTAAAAAAAAGTCAGATTTGTTTATATGTTAGCCAAAATACATTTTCTTTGCAACGTAGCCTCATGGTTTAGAGTGCAAGCTTTAAAACCAGACACCATAGGTTCACACCTCGGTTCGACCGCTAACTTACTCTACAATCTTAATTAAGTATTTTAACTTCTCTGTGTCTAGGCACTTCACCTGCAAAGTTGGAAATAATGTCAACTTCTTAAAGCTATTTTGAAGTTCAAACAAGACAATGTATTTAAAGTAGTCAAAATATGTCTAACAAAAAGTGCTCAGTTAGGTCATAAAGATAAATATTGTGTGTGTGTGTGTGTGTGTGTGTGTGTGTGTGTGTGTGTGTTTCAGAAGATGTATTTTTCCATTTAACATCATTGAAATTCTCATTTTCCATCCGGAGATTCTCAGTAGGGAGACAGTAAGAAGGAAAACTGAGTAGACTCACTTGGGGTTCTTTCAAAACCACACATCCATTTGGCTCTCTTCCTGTACACCTCAAATTCAGAAGTAACTTCACTGCTATAGTGAGTCATTGTTAGTGAAGAGAGAGTATAGTGTGTCATTTTATGCAGGGGCATTGGCACAGAGGATGGCTTCGAATTAATTTTATGGATATTCTAGATACAGAATATATACAATTCAGTTCTAGATTAAAATAACTCAAATATTTGACCTCAGATTTCTTCATATTTTAAAAGTTTTGTTGTAAGAACTATGAAAATCACCAAGGAGGCATATCTAGTGACCTGAGCACACTGTGGCTTCAATGATTTCTACTTAAGTACTCCAGAGTTAATTCATTCATTTGCTTTTATTTTCTGATTAAACAAGGGTATTTCTCAAACATTTCTCTGCAATTACTCTAGAGAAAATATAGATAAATAAATAGAAATAAAGAATACAATGATTTGGCTCAAAATCATACTTTTAGAGTTAAGGCAAAGACATTCCACAGCGATAAGTATTATTTTAAGCAAGAATAAATCTTGGCCTAACTTTCATCTTTTTTGTTGGAGGTAGCTGGGAAGTGGTGTGGTATATTATACAAGTGTGAAATGTGTTATAATTTTTTTCTCAGCTCAAATCCATTAATTCAATATTCAAAACCTGTTCATTTTTCATCTAGGTACATTAGTTATCTTTACAAAGACTTTCATCTACTTAAAAATGATTAATCACTAAGATTTTATTTCCACATGCTTGATTCCTAACTTATACCAAAATTTTGATCAAAACAAGTCTCATCTATTTAAAATCAAAAAATTTTAATATTCATTAAGCACTCACTATGTGTCTAACACTTTAAAGTAACTTTGTAAAGTAGAATGACTCTTGAAACTATTAATATGATTTAGATAATACATATATGATATGCTCCTCTATATTTTATTTTTCAAACCATGTAACTCAAGAAAAACATGATTGAAAAAACTGATAACTGGATATTATGACGTTATAGTTTAACTGATATGTAGTTAATTCATAAAACAATATCCTTTATTTATCTTTCCCTGTAATTACAATGCAATGTAACGACCCAACAATACAATTTAGATATGGCATCTTGATGTGCTAAAAATTGCCATCTTTAAGCTATTTTTTCAGTCTACTCCCCCTAGATTGCTAAATAATTATATATAAATAGGGATATGTGTGTTGTGGTGTGTGTTGTGTGCTGTGTGTGTTGTGTGTGTGTCCGGCGTAGGTGAGAGGTATGAGAGTCTAGGTATGATGGTAATATACTTATTTTTTTTTTTTTTCTTTCAAGACATAGTTTCACTCTTGTTGCCCAGCCTGGAGTGCAATGGCACAATCTCAGCTCACTGCAACCTTCGCCTCCCGGGTTCGGGTGATTCTCCTGCCTCAGCCTCCCAAGTAGCTGGGATTAGAGGTATGCACCACCATGCCCAGCTAATTTTTGCATTTTTGGTAGAGACGGGGTTTCACCATGTTGGCCAGGCTAGTCTTGAACTCCTGACCTCAGATGATCCACCTGCCTTGGCCTCCCAAAGTGCTGAGCCACCACACCCGGCCAATGATATCCTAAATTTGCACAATATTTTACAATCCTCAAAATGTAAAATTTTTCAAAAGTTTCCTTCAACCTCATGTAAATCAAATAAAAAGTAGGTTCCATCAGAAATAGTAATAATTCAGGATTTGAACAATTAATGTGTGCCAGGCACTGTGTTAATATGCATTAACTATGTATGATTTAAAGTGTCTTAACTCTTCTAATTATCATAAGAAATCTGTGAAGGAAGAACAAGCACCATGTCCATTTTACAAAGGAAGAAACTAAGACTAAAACACAATTAATGTATCTGCTATGTGGTAGAGCAAGAATTGACATAAATGTATGTCGATATTGACGCCTACATTCTTGAGCACTGTGTCAGACTGCTTCACATAATTTTTCCTTTCTAACTTCCATGAAGTCATGTATTTTTTCATAGACAATACCTGGCTGGGATATTTTGACACCTAATGATTAGAAGCTTAACTGACAATTTGATTTATTTGAGTATAGTTTCATATACCCAGAATGTTAAAATGATAATCAGTTTAGCAAAGAATTAATTTGTACATGTACAGTTAATGAGAGACATCTCTAACTAATTGTTAGGAATTCATTAGTCTGGATTTGAATAGTGTGGGTCCCAAACCATTTCTTCTCTTCTTTTGGCTTTATTTTGTTGTTTTCCTGAAGAGCCTTCATTGTCCTTGCAGATCCTGCTGGGTGAGCAGGCTGTCATTTCCTGGACAATCTTTCCACGCTGGCAGACATGCTATTCCAAGGCTCTCACAGTTGTTATGAGTTTTGTGGGCGATTTACAGATTCCTTCTGCAGATATCTCATTTTCCTCCTGATACTACTGCCTGTTTTCCTTGCAGTAAATCCTTATTATCTCACTTTATTTCTCCATTTTCTCCTTCCTTTCTAGTCATGCTGCTGCTGCTTTTCTCTACCTGTCACTAAAACTCACTTCCCTTTATCCCTGTGCTGTTGGTATTCTTATTTAGACATCACTTTTGTTATGTCTACTTGCTTATTTGTGTTTGCATGCAGGCCTTCCTAATTTTTTTTCCATCTGTCCTCCGTAAACATCACCTTTTTGTTAGAAAAGACCACCTTCTGGGTAACACCACCAGGAATACACTTCTCCCCCAGGAAATATGACAAAACCTTTTCTCCAGTGCTTCCTGTTCTTTCCCTTTAAAGCATTTCTCTGCTGAAGCAGCTAAGTGGCTGCACAACGTAATCCTGTATAAAGCTGGCAGAAATGCTATTTCAGAGCATTTGTGCTTAACTCTTTATTGTCCATTTTTGTACAGGTTTCAAAGGCACATGAGTAATAATTCAATGAACTTTCATTCAACATATACCTTTTAAGCAATTAGGATCTGTCGGTTCTTTTAAATTCTGTACTATATATTTTTTGTTGTTCCAGTGTGCTCTGGACTCCCCGAAGGCTAACTGTATGTACTACATTAATAGCCTGCATGCATTTCCCTCCAGCTTCTGGACTGTGTTCAGAATATGGGAAATATTGGCATGCAGGGAGGACACTGAAGCAGGAGTATTTATCGCCCTAGTTACTTTCCCTACAGGGTTTACATCAGGTTGGCAGCATCCCTGTAGAAATGGCCACACAGCTCTTGGGCCCCAGGAAGCCCTCTCCATATAATTATCTTCTCTGTGTTCTGTACTTACTCTCTCCCCTTACCTTCAGTATGGCTTCCCTCTATGTTAGCTTTCCGACTCTGTCTTATTCCTTATTGGTTTCCCAAATTCCTGTTCACACTCTTTGAGAAAAGTCTCATTACTGAACACTTCTCAAATTACAGACTTTGATTGTGGCATCTGTCTCCTGAACTGACTATGCAGACTGAGTACACCATGAGGAATTAGATTCAGTTGTTACCTTTAAGGAACTCGAATGGCAGAAATGGAGTCAACTATGTAAACAGAAATGAATTAGAAATTATAGGAAGAGGTCACACAAAAGGCGATTGGCTCTATATAGGGAGAGGGCATCAGAGAGGGCTTCTTGGAGTAATGCTTAAGTGATTCCAGGAAAGATGAACTGGTCATCAGTGGGTTGATAAAATAACTGAGCTGGGCATAAGGTGGAAGGGCCATTCTGGCATGAAAGACTAGAACTGATGAAGCAAGAAAGCATGAGACAGTATCACATGTGTAGACAACTGCAAACTCATGATATCCAGAGCTTACAGTGGAGGAAGAAGCATATGAGTCCAAATATGTTTGCAGATACTGGGGAGTCTATATATCAAACTAAAGAATTTGGATCTTATTTTGTTTACCATAGGGATGCCAGAAGACCCTTGTCTTTAGACCCTTGTCTTTAGACAAATTACTTTGGTGACAGTGAGACTCATTTGAAGGAAAACAAGATTGAAAATCTTGTTCAAATATCTTGAACAAAGACATGGGGAAGAGGTAAAGATGCTGACTAAACCAATGATGTTTTAAAGGGATGTTGAGAAGGTAGACCTGATAAAACCTGCCCACATACTGGAAATGGAGGTGAAAGAAAAAGGAAGCCCTAAGGCGATCCCCAGGTTACTGAAGGACACATTTTGAGGTAAAATAAGAAAAGACAGTTCACTTTGGGTTTGAGCTTTTTGCGGGACACTTACAAGTAGAAACAAGTTCAGAAAAAAACCCTGAACCAATGATATAGATTTGAGCACCAGCATAAAGGATAGGTAGCTGCTGCTATGGAAATGGTTGAGATTGCTTAGGAAGTATGTTTCACTTAATAATGACAAGGACAGTACAAGCAAAACTGAAGAAATTATTAAAAATAAAGTTATTTAATATACAGAGTCTGCTAGGCATTTCAACAGTCACTTTCTTACACAAATTATTAGATCTTTACAATATCCCTAGGTTGCAGGTATCTTATGTTCCCAATTTCACAGTTGAAGAAAGTCTGGCTTACAGAATTAAGCTAAGGTTACGACACTAAAAACCAGTGAAGCTGAGACCAGAATTTAAACCTTTTAACTTTTCCAGTACATCATACTGCTTTCTTATTGTTTTATTTTAGCAGTCTTTATGAACATAGAACAAGGAAAAAGGAAAAATGAAGAGAAAGAACTCTTGGGATCTACAAACAAATGGCTCCAGTGATAGAAGTGCCTGTCTATTGTCTATAATGTACCACTGTTTAAAATATCTTTTTGAGGAATACAGTCTTATTTATTATACATACTTGGAAATTGTGTTCAAATTCCATTTATTTAATTTTGTACGCTTTCATTTCTTAACCTAAACTTATTTTATCATTTTTCTACTCATACTATCAATACAGCATTTTTTCACTAACATTTAACAATCTCACATATGTAGCACACTATAGATGAGCTAAAGGAACCAAAGCTCTAAAGACTGTCATATCCTTCTTTCAGAACTGCCACAAGTTTCACGTATAGTTCAGTATTACTTAGTGGTATAGATCTTGAAACCAAGTTGGAAAGAGAAAAGGGCATTTGTACCAGATTCCTGCTTTCCACAACTGTAGTAGTTTCCTGAATTGTAATCTAAGGCTATGAATTGGCAATGCCTTGGGAAGGAAAATGCACAGATAAGAGTCCTCAGATCAATGTTAATTCTATGCATTATGCAACGTGACCTATAAGCTGGAATATCCTTATTACTAGATGATGTCAATACATAATAATTTATGGCTAACTTTCACAGGAATCGTCAGATAGATTCATGATTTACTAAAGAAAAAGGGTGGGTCAGAAAAGTCTTATACACACCCTATACCAACTGCAGAGTAACTTCCTGAACCTTAACATTAGCTTTAAAGAAATAGATTGAATAAAAGTGGACCTATCACATGAGCCTGCTTCATTGTTCAGATAAGAAGAAATGAATCACACAGAATGCCTCCATAATCAAATTAGATGCAGATTTGTCAGATTTGGTGAGAAGATAATAAGAAAGCTCTTTCCGGATTGCTTCTATTTTCTTAGTGTAATAGAAAACAAAGTCATAATCTGAGCTGGGAGTGGTTGGAAGAAAAAAGAGGACAGAAAATATAGATGAGTAGAAGTTTAGGAGAACAGAAATGGGAGATGACTACCGAAGCATAGTAGGCTAATCAGGCAGGGGTAAGGGTTCACTTGAAGTCTGTGGTCACTGATTAAAAGTAAAACCTGTCAACATGGCTATGAATTTTTCTCCATTCATGTTCAGCAACAAAGGTGTAAACTAATGTAAATAGTGAATTATATTGAAGTGGAGAGAACTGTGGAGAGATAGAAGGGGCAAGGGGGCTATTTTATGTAATGTAATTATTATAATGATGTAAAATAGAATTTAAGCTAGTTAAAAGGAAAGAGAATGTGAGGAGATCGTGGACAATAAAAATAGGGATAGTTAATGCAGCAAATTGGTGATGAATTCAAAGAATTACTGAAAGAGGGAGGCCCTAGGGAATTAGATAGATTAGAAAAAAAAATTATTTTAAATTTTGAAACTACCAAACAAGAAATTATACCAGGAAGAAGTAGAAGAATAGCAAATATTCTTCAGATTAAAAGTTTATCTGAAAATACGGTAACAAAAGCATATGAACACAGACTTAAGGGACAGTTTCTCCTCTTGCTAGACATCTGGCAAACTAAAGTATACATTTGAACAATATTCTCTCAATTATCTGCGGAAAAAATTAGTTTGTTTCCTACATATAAATGCATGAACATTTCACAGATTTTAATTGATTTGTACCTGGTAAATCTATCACATAAAGAAGCACTAAGGCATAAAAGCATCTATTTAAATTGCTCTCATTTTTTGGAGAATGCTAGGTAAGAAGTTATTTTAGCTATGTGACCTCATCAATATGGCTGTCTTCATAATTTCTCGCAAGATTGCCCTATATTTTACTTATATTCCTAGGAAAAGGAGAATTCTGAGAATGCTGGTAGTATGAGCTCTCGGGAAATTTACTAAGTCAGATTTATTATTATTATTATATTTAAAGTTCTAAAGTTCTAAATCAAAATTTTTTTAAAGGGCTTTGATAAATTTTGCAAAAATAATTAAGACAGTCTATACCAATTAAACTGCTAGCAGTTTGTGTCTCTTCAATACATCCTCATCTCACTAATGACTTTTATTACTGAATTATTCACTAATTTTATAAAGATAATATTTTGTAGCTATTTTAATTGTCATTTGCCTGATTACTTGTATTATTAAAGTCTTTCCCATAATTTTAGTTTTTTAGTTTTAGTTTGTTAGATAACTATTCATATCTTTGCTTTTTTTTCCTTAACAGTTTTTAAAATTAACAATACTTTATATAAGTATAGAATTCTACAGTTGCTGTTTTGTTGTTGTTGTTATAATCCAGCAACCTATGTGGAAACTTTCAGTAAACTATAAAAAGTACCTTCTCTGAGCAGATGCAACCTTAGGGCTCAATAAGCCAAAGGAAACTTTAGAAAGAAAAATGTCATAGCTTCTCCTAATTGATGGCCCCAACTCCAGGACTTATAATTTGATCACTGAAGAACAGACTGAGCTTTAAGCCTGCTTTTTCTCTTGTATGGGTGCCTTTGTACGACACAAAAACTGTCTATTTGCTTATGGTCACCTTGCTTGAAGAATCCTGAGGATTAAAAATTTTTGGCGTTTTATAACGCAAATTCAGAGAAGTATCTCGCTATGATCAAACAGCTAGTAAGAAAGCTAAACATCAGTAAACATCTTCCAACCCCAAGTCCGGTGATTTTTCTGTGAAGTTTTCCACCTCCAGTTATGGTTCATCAGATTGGGTCAAGTCTGTTACAAAAAATCCACGATTTAATAGGCTGCACAGTTATGATACAAAAATAACAGTAAGACCCTTATATTTCTTGTTAAGATAGACTTCGCACTTTACCAACTTTGTTTTGCACAACAATTAGTTTGAGTAATAATCTTACGGCCTACAATAATATTTACCTATAACTGTCAAGTGTAAAACTTCTCAAAGAAGTGGAATATACCCAGAAGGCTGTAGTGCTCTCTCTCTCTTTTGTAATTGACAGATAAAATTGTATGCATTTTTTGTGTATAACGTGATGTTTTGAAGTATACATACATTATGAAACGACTAAATCTAACTAATTAACATAGTTATTATTTTCATGGCAGAAACATATCTTTTCTCTTAGCATTTTTCAAGAAATATTACATTGTTACTAGCTATAGTCATAATGTTGTACAGTAATTTTTTTTTTTACTTCTCTTATCAAACTGACATTTTGTATCCTTTGGTTAACATCTCCCAAATCTCCATACCCCCAGCCAGCTCAGTCCCTGTTAACCACCTTTCTACTCTCTACTTCTATGGAGATCAACTTTATAAGAATCCACATGAGTGATATCATGTGGCATTTGTCTTTCTGCTCCTGGATTATTTTACTTAGTGTCTTCCAAGTCCATCTATCTTGTCAGAGATGACAGAATTTCCTTCTTTTTATGGCTGACTAGTAATCTATCTATCTATCTATCTATCTATCTATCTATCTATCTATCTATACACAAAATATCACAGTTTCCATATTCATCCATTGGTTGATGGACACTTACATTGATTCCATATCTTGGCGATTGTAGTATAGCCACATCATGCTGCAGTAAACAAGGGAGTGTACATATCTCCTTCACATATTGATTTCATTTTCTTTGGACACGTACCCAGTAGAGGGATTCTTGGATCATATGGTAATTATATAGAGATTTTTAAAAAAGTAATCTCCATACTGTTTACCATATTGACTAGATGTATTTATATTCCCACCAATAGTTTGCAAGGGTTTTCCTTTTTCCAGATCCTTGCCAAAGCCTGTTATCTTTTATTTTTTTGATAATAACAGGTATGAAGTGATATCTCATTGTGGTTTTAATTTATTTGCATTTTCGTGATGCTTAGTGATGGTGAGCATTTTTTCATACACCTGTTGGCAATTTGTATGTCTTCTTTTGAGGATTGTCAATTCAAGTTCATTGCTTTTTTTTTTTTTTTTTCTTTCTTTCTTTTTAGATGGGGTGTTTCTCTCTGTTGCCCCAGCTGGAGTGCAGTGACACAATCTCCACTCACTGCAACCTCCGTCTCTGAGCCTCAAGCGATCCTCCCACATCAGCCTCCCGAGTAGCTGGGATTAGGCCTGCTATTTTTTGTAATTTTTTTTTTTTTCTGTAGAGAGGGTTTCACCATGTTGCCCAGGCTGGTCTCTAACTCCTGAACTCAGGCAGTCCTCCTGCTTCAACCTCCCAAAGTCCTGGGACTACAGGGGTGAGCCACTGTGCCTGGCTCTTGCCTGTTTTTAAATCAGGTTATTTATTTTCTTGCTATTGAGTTGTTTGAATCTCTTATGTATTTTGGATATTTACTCCAAAGATGTATATTTTGCAATGTTCTATCTTTTTACTAGGGTTTCAGTCTATTTCTTAACAACTTGTAAACATATTAAGATATAATATTAATGTTTTTAGGCTTTTGGCAAATGTCTGCCCAATTTTTTTAGTTTTATTTTACGTTTTTTGAACCTGATTTTAGTTTATGTACCATTAGTCAAATGTTATAACAATTGTGCATATAATTATTCCTATTTTTGCATACGAGAAAGTGGAGATTCAGATAGGTTAAATAACCTGCAGTGGGTCTCACAAAGCAAAGATTTTGATGCTTATCTTTTCAGCCCACACAAAGTCTGGTGATAAGAAAATTTTAATATGATACATGTAAGAAGGGGATAAAGTGAAAGCATAATAAAGAAAGGCCAAGTTTGGGAAGTATAAGAACAATTATAGAAGGAGTTAAAGAAAATGAATCTATAGAACAAAGAACAGTGATGAGTTGACAATTACTCCAAGATTTCCTGTGTGGCTGGCTGCTGATATAGTGGCATTACCTAGTGTGACAAAGAAACCAGGCACAGAGTTCTGTCACTGTGAGATGATAAGCTAAATTGTCTTCTCCACATTTCATTTCTGTTAGTGACAGTACATACAGTTTGAAATGCCGTGTACAGAAAACTCTTGCCAAGTTGGATGGAGAGGCCAAGTTCACAGTTAGACAAGTAGATTTGGACAGGTTTTCTGTACACAGATGGAACCAAATGACATGCCCAGTGTTTGGTGTATGGCAAAAAGAGCAGGGCATCTATTAACTTCCAGAGAAAACTGTATGGGAGCAATTTAAGAAGGAAGAGGAAAATCAGGGAAGGTATAGATTTTTGACTATAACAAAATATATAGGTTCCTATAGAACTTTTCATTCCATAAAATACAGAAAAATAACAGGGTATATATGAGAATAGATCTGGGACCGACCACATGAAATTTTCATATTTTCATGAAACATTGAAAATTTATAATTGATGGACTAACACAAATCAATAATAATCTCAATGAAAATATGAACAGTTTTAAAAATGTGTTAAGCTTCTTATTCATAAAGGGCTACAGGAGTAAATACAGGATATTTTCCCATAAAAATCAGTAATGGAAGGTTTGTGGAAGGATTTCAACAAAAAGTTGAGACTGATGAGTTATAGATAAAGAGAAAATGTATACCCAGTAGGCAGACTCCTGCAATACTGGTTTCATGATGGAGCATGTGGCCAGACTAAGCTAAGAGCTGGAGCATGGGGTGAATGAGCAGCGTGCATAGTACTATACCACTCTGTCACTTGCAAGCTGGACTCAGCTGTGTGAGAATTTAGAGGAATAATATAGTAAAATGCTAGGGGAAAAACTGTATGAACCAAAGTAACTTCCATGTTATACTCACATGGCTTCCTTATTTATACATCATGATTGAGGTAATTTGCCCATTGAACTAGAGCAAACTTTAGTTCAGAATTCAACATCAGAGAAGGTTCACTTTCTAATCCAAATTAATCTTCCCACCCTGATACTCTTTCATATGCTATCTAATTTTTCTTCTTGGCATTTATAACAATTTTCATCTTTTTCCCACTCACACTAATTTGTATGAGGGCAGAAACTTTGTTTTGTTCACCACTATATCTAATTTGTCTGTCATAGTGGCTGGCATGTAATAGGTATCAACAAATATTTGTGAATTGAATAAATACAAGCAGTTTATTGATTCAAATATATTATAGGCAGTTTATTGATGATTTATGGATTTAAATATAAATGCTTCCTATGTACTAGTTCCTGTGTAAGCTGCTAAATATACAACAGTGATCATGTCATAGGCTCACTTTTTAAGAAGCTTGCTAGATTTAGTGGGATAGACAGATCAATAGGAAAGTATAATACTGTGAGTGTGATAAATGCTTAAATAAGGTAGGTCCAAGGTGTTTTAAATCACATAAAAGGATGACAGGTATGGCTTTAGGGAAGGGTTAGGCTGGTAAAGAATAATTCGCAGAAGTGAACTTTAATCCAAAATCTAGCAGATGATCAGCAGTGAGAAAAATAAAAGCAACATAAAGGTCAGAGGATTTTAAACAGTCAACATCATGTGCCAAACCTGGAACTGAGTGAATACCTGAAACATTTTGGGAAAGTAGGTGGCTCAGGTAATGATCATGTACAAACTAAGAGAATCTCAATTTCTGTTAAAGATAAATAATAAATTTTATTCCACTGCCGGGGGTCCTGGTGAGGCAGCTTCCCATATAATAATTCAGGGATCTAGCCTTCCTTTGTCTTATATCTCTCTCCTTTTCTGGGTCCTTAAAGGCCTCCCTATTTAACTGGCAGATAGAAAAAGATACTATGGGAAAGACACACCCATTTCTCAACCATTCTGATGTAGAAGTGACACGTATCATTCCTGATTACATCCTACAGGTCAGAATTTTGTCATATGAACACTCAAAATGGTAAGAAATGCTGGGAAATGAAGTCTTGCTAGGTGAACAGTTGAAAAATAAATGGATTTTAACAAACATTTAGTAGGCTAAGCTACACATACATAAAAGTAGTAGAATTAAAAATGATAAGGTTGGAGGGTCAAACTACGACTAATTTATGAAGGACAGTTTACTCTAAGTTTAAACTTAACCCTGAAGAAAATAGTACTGCTATTCAGTTGAGATGTGGCAATATCATATTTGGACTTTCAGTAGACAACTTTGCATGTACATATTAAAATTAGATTGAATAGAGACAAGCTTAGAGCTGGGGGAATAATTCAGACTCTAGATAGTGGTGCTCTAGATGTAGACAGTGGTAGAGCAATCAGTTTCAGAATTGATAAAGAGGTATTATAAATAAGACTTTTCTAGGTATGTGGGGACAATGGGGAAGAGGAGTTACTAGTTTCCAGTTTGAGTCAATTGGACAGACAATGATGATGGTATTTGTTGAGACAGGGAACAAATAGAGGTAGACTGAGGGGTTAAGTTATAGGTAATGAATTTAAGGATTATTAAACTTTTTGATGGTTGTAGTAGTTTGCATTCCTCAATTTCTAGTCCTTGTGTTGAGTGCAATAAAGAGCTCAGTAAATTCATATTCATTAATAATCCAGGTGGAGTGATTCACTTATTCCTACTTGATTGGTTATTCAGAATAAAAATTTTGATGGAGTGAAAAGGAAAACTGTATTAGAGAGTATGTAGAAAAGGTTTACCAAAGAGAAGTTAAATACATACGATACAGAATTTTGGTTAAAACTTACCACTTCCATTTTATAGTTTTTTTTTAATATCCAATATTTTAATACAGCTCATAATCATAGAAATGGAGCTTAGAAATATCTGTTATAGCTTTTTGGAGACCAGTTTGGATTCTTCCCTATAATATGTTTCCAGCATTTTTCATGCTTATATTAAGCACTGAATATACTATTCTCACAGATCTCTCAGAAAATTATTTCTTCATATTGAGTTCAACTAATGAAACAAAAAGACTCTATAAACTAGATTAATCACAAGTGAAAACATGTCTTCTTTTGAGAAATGTCTGTTCATGTCCTTTGCCACTTTTTAATGGGGTTGTTTGCTTTTTTTCTTGCAAACTTGTTTAAGTTCCTTGTAGATTCTGGATACTAGACCTTTGTCAGATAGATAGATTGCAAACATCTTCTCCCATTCTGTAGGTTGTCTGTTCAATCTGATGATTCAGCCATAAAAAGAAACAAGATCATATCCTTTCCAGGGACGAATGGAGCTGGAAGCCATTATCCTCAGCAAACTAACACAGAAACAGAAAACCAAACACTGCATGTACTCACTTATAAGTGGGAGCTGAACAATGAGAACACATGGACACAGGGAGAGAAACAACTCACACTGGGGCCTGTCAGAGGATGGAAGAAGGGAGAGCATCAGGATAAATAGCTAATGTATGTGGAGCTTAATACCTAGGTGGTGGGTTGATAGGTGCAGCAAACCACTATGGCACACATTTATTTATGTAACAAACCTTCATGTCCTGCACATGTATCCAAGAACTTAAAATAAAACAAACAAAAAAATGTCTACCATGGTTAGGTTCACCCAACAGAAGTCATCTTAAAGACTGAACAGTTATCTGGTAAATTCATGTAGGTAAGTAGCCAATTTGGATAATGTTTACTTGCTGCTACCAATCTCATTTTATTTGGTACAAAGCTAGTCCAGAGTAGCTAGTTAATTAAACTTATTTTTTGACTGAATCATCCTGGTTAATGATACATATACTAAAGATTATTCCTAGAGAATTAATCCACTTTCTGTTTAACTTTGTCTGCCATACATTTGTGTGAAGACTCATGGGCTCATTGACAGAGGTAAGAGAAAAAGAAATGATTAGAAATCTTGGTTAATAAACTCAATTGCATTAGTTGTCTATGGGTATTTGGTGAATCATTTGGCACTCAGCAACTTGCTTCCAGATCTCATACTGGTTTACTTTCCTTCTCTTCAGCTCACACAGCTCTTTGTGAAGTTAATGAGGTAGTGTGTATGAAGCTCTCTAAACCAAAATGGGAAAGGGATTATCTAGCTACAAGGAGATATGATAGAGGGGCTGAGCATGATAAATGAGTTTGCTGTAAGGATCCTGACTGGATTCATCTTAATATTTTAACCAATATCAAACTCATTATTTTTATGGAATAAAGAATATAGGAGTAATGGGTTGTTCCACACTTTGTAAGCAACTCATTTCCTCCAGGATGTGTTTTAGAGGCAAACTGGAAAGATGATAAAAAATAAGAATTTTTTTCCTCCTTTTAAGAAAGAGAGCTGTACCATTTTCAGTCCTCGTTTGCAGCGTAGATGCTGTTGTCTTGTTCATCCAGTAAAAATGGTGAAGCCCAAGCTGCAAAGCTAAATCATGGTTTTGTTTGGTGATAATTGTGATTGGATTTGTACCACTCACACCAAATCCTATATCCTGTTTTTGTGACTAAAGGCACTAAAGTTGCTATCACTCTACCCCTACCTGATTATATTAATATTTATGTACAGCTTTATTTGATGAGGGTTTATTTTTATATAACATTAAAAGAAGAGCTGATTACATCATCATTTGCAAGACCAGATATCATTTTTGTGACTTACAGATGAAAAGAATAGTGTAATTGTTTTTCTCTGCTATATTTTAAGCGCATGGGAAGAAATCTGTAATTGCACAATAACTTAGAGGCAAAGGGGAAAGGGCAGTAGAAGAGTTTATGTCCATTTCAAATGGCCTTATATTTGACAGCGATCTTCAGGAGATTTGTGTCAGAAATTTCAACTGTGTATGCTCTATAGAAGTTCAACATTCAGCAATGGGAACATGTTTTACAGTAATTTTTTAAGCTCTCCTGAGCTACACTCACTGACTTGAGTGCGTTGCGGAAATGAATCATAATCCACTGATCCTGCATATATTTCATCATTTTAAACAAATATTTAATAATTACACATTATGTGTAGAGGCTTGCATAGGCTGAGGAGATACATTTTCTCCCTGTCTTCACATGAATTGTAGTCCAGTTGGTGAAGCAAATTGTTGAAATAACATTAAATGTTAAATGAAAATACAAATTACTATATTCTAAAGACTGAATTATATGGTTTGGCTGTGTCTTCACCGAAATCTCATCTTGAATTGTAGTTCCTACAATCCCCACGTGTTGTGGGACGGACCTGGTGGGAGGTAATTTAATCGTGGGGGTGGTTACCCTCATGCTGTTCTCATGATAGTGAGTGAGTTCTTAGGAGATCTGATTGTTTTATAAGCGGCTTTCCTCCCTTTGGTTTCACACTTATCCATCCTGCTGTCCTGTGAAGAAGGATGTGTTTGCTTCCCCTCCTACCAGGATTGTAAGTTTCCTGAGAGTTCCCCAGCCCTGCAGAACTGTGAGTCAGTTAAACCTCTTTCCTTTTTAAATTACCCAGTCTTGGTTATGCCTTTATTAGGAGCATAAGAACAGACTAATACACTGAATCTGTGTCAATGTATCACAAATAACTATCTTCTGTTCCATTCTGAGTGATAAGTAATGGCTGGTTTATATTGAGAAGGATCATGAAAGTAAATTTGGGTTCAGTAAGTAAATATCTTAATTAGCTTTTGATATCTGCCAGCTGTGAGGCAGAGCTAGCTAGAGGCCTATCTATAATATTTTACCATGTCTGAAAATTAATTTATTTTATTAATTCAATGAATACTGAGCCCTACATTTTATAATAGGTGTTTGTGAGTAAAACATACACCATAGTTACTTTCATGAATTTGCCATCCTTTATTATATTTTGGATGTTTTTATTTAAAAATTTGACCTGCATTTGAATGTTGGTAAATGGTGCTCTCAAATCCAATTTAACATTTTTCAACACCCCTTGCCCCGAACACACACACATACAGAGAATGAGAGAGAAAGAGAGAGAGGATGGAAATACTACAAAGGCAACTGGAGTGGATATAGGCATGGATATCCAGAGTTGTTTCTGGAGTAGAATAAGGAACATTGAAGTTCAACATTCAGCAATGGGAACATGTTTTACAGTAATTTTTAAATTTATATGGTTTGGCTTTGATAAAGAAATTTGATAAAGGAAACGACTTGATTGAAGGTGAAAAGGCAGAAAAATGTGAATAATGTACAGAGACCAGTGAATTGAAGCCAAGAATTTATCTAAATAAATCTTGAAAGATATGATTGGAATATTAGTTATATTCTTGACATTAGAAGTCCTTGAATTCTAGGCCAACTAGTCATTTATTGCTTATCTTGTGCACTGTAAAGAAATATTGAAATTATTTGAGCAAAAGAGTGATGTGGGCAAAGCCAGATTCTTTATCTTATCAGATCTTATAAAGGGAGTTGGAGTATCCTAAATGCTACAGATAAATATAATTTATTAACTGCTTATTATGAGACTTTGCATTTCAATGCTTTTGCCACATGCAGTTGTTAAGTTTTAGTAAACTAATTATTACCTGGATATACATACATCTCTGTTGTAATAGACTATATTAAAAAATTAAGATTCACTATAGTGAAAGACTGTTATTGCTATGAACCTTTTGATATCTGTTATAATTTAAGATTCTCTTTCAAATGTACTATTTTTAATATTTTGTGGGTATAGAAATGTTCTAATGTTTCTTGAAACCCTAGGATTGTGTATAGGTGCTTCATTCAGGAAAACTCCTAATATTCAGTTAGAATTTTATGACTCTTGACTGAAAGTGTCAATTGGAATCGCTATATAAAAGTGTTTTCATTTATTATAACAGCTTTATTTATTCTCAATAACTTCAATAACTTGTAACTTGTATTAAATACCTTTGAACTTATAACTTAAGTATCTCCTTTTGTCACTTAATATATATTAGTGCTTCTTATTAAAATTTCATTTGAAAAAATATGGATTTTGTTGTCAAAAATATTTGAAAATCACTGGAGTTAAACATGTAATTCTAGACAGAGTTACCAGTCCTTTCTCTTTTACGTTTATCTGTTTTATACATGTCTATTTTTCACTCAACACATGTTATCTGAAAAGCTACTTGCTGGCTATATATCTCCTATGTCTTAGTGATTTTCACACTCTTCCTTCTTCTCCTTTGTATCCCAGCAGGCTGAAAGCCTGAAAACTACTTTTCTAGTCTGCCTTGTCAGTTGGCTTCCTGTTAGGTTCCACCAATGGGTTACACTAGTAGGGGTCTGAAGACCAATGACGGGGGCGTGGTGGGTGGAATTTGCTCCTTCCCAGTCCCAGCTTCAGAAGATGCTTTCCACCATGGCAGCCCCAGCAGGGGCTCCAACTTCCTGCTTAGGCAATGCTGTTCTAACAGCAGAAACAGCAGCAGCACCTCCAGTGGGATTAGCACAAATGTATTTCTTTGGGTCCTTCCTGCTTAGCTGTGGTGCAGTTCCAACAATGTCAGCATCAGTTGCACTGCCTCCACGAGCTCAAATAGTCAGTATAGGCTCTAGGCTTCAGCCCAGGTGTAGGAGCAGCTTCTTGAGCTCTGGATAATCCACCTCATGTTGTTTCACTGGCTGGCTCCCACTTTCTTTTTTTAGCCCCTACAGCTCTTCTAAGTCATTTGTAATGAGTTCCTGACATTAAATTCCTCTATCCTAGAAATATTTTGAGTGGCCTTTTCTTTTTGACTGGACATTGATTGCTTGACTAACCATATGTGAGTGCAAGACTGTGCATTGGGGCTATCATGGTGAGTCAAGCTGACTGAAAACCTGACTCCATGAAACTTCAGGATACGTTGAACTTACTACTATGTAATAATGGAAAAAGTAAAACAAGGTGATGGGTGTATTAGTTTGTTTTCATACCGCTAATAAAGATGTACCTGAGACTGCAATTATTAAAAAAAAAAAAAAAAAAAAGAGGTTTAATGGACTCACAGTTCCACGTGGCTGGGGAGCCCTCACAATCATAGTGAAAGGTGAAAGGCATGTCTCACATGGCAGCAGGCAAAAGAGAGACCTTGTGCAGGGAAACTCCCCTTTATAAAACCATCAGATCTATCAGATTTTATGAGACTTAATCACTATCATGAGAATAACATGGGAAAGACCCACTCCATGATTCAATTATTTCCCACTGGATTTCTCCCTCAACATGTGGGAATTATGGGAGTTACAATTCAAGATGAGATTTGAGTGGGGACACAGCCAAATCATATTAATAGGCTTGATGCCCTCAAGGAGTTTATAATTTCATAGGAGGAGACAACCCATTTACCTTATACTTCTCTTTCTTCTACACTTTCCTTCCTGTATTTGTGATCTACTTAGTCAAATACTGTGTTCTTATATATATATATATCTTATGTATTTACTTAAAGGGCAGAGAAATGAACAGAAAAGTAGAAAGTAAAGTAATTCAGACAGAAATAAGTAACAAGGCATTTTAAATTTCGATTTAGGAAATTCTTATCTCATTGAAAGGGCACAGAACTTGTGGAGCAAAGCCTTTTCTTCTAAATTTGCACAAAAAGTCAAGATTGAACCTGGGCTTTTTCTGTGAGCTCAGACTCTCTTGCTAGGCAATGTCTGAATGCTATGTTTTGAATTATCTCTAACCCTAGGTATTAGCAGAAGTGATTGAATATATGTTTCCCTTATTTGGTTGGATGGCAGAATTTGCATCAATGATGTTGACTGTAAAATAAAGATTTTATTATCTTTGACCACCATGTTGGGGCATCTGTTCACAAAGGAAAAGTTCTCGGTTATCTTAGTGAGATGGACAGATTCATGAGATTTCAATAGTTGTTTCTCTTTGTGTTCAAACTATTATAGAAGTAATCGATATTTAATGAGGATAAGGATGTTATACAATATACTTCTTCAGGCATTCTGTGACAGATATAATTGTAGTGACTCTGTCAAAGAAAGAAATACTAAAAAAGATTATGCAAATTCATTAACAAGGCATTTTTAGATATTAAGCAAAAATAGCATATTAAGGATATTGAGCAAAAAATAGTATCTTTTTGTCATTATAAACACCTTATGCTTATACTCATTTTTATTACACATTTTGTATTCACAGCTGCTGGTTATTTTATTATGTGTTTTGCTTGATTTGATCTTAGGCATCCATATCTTGATAAGAAGTCACCTTTAAAATGTATTCCTTTTTACTTTTCTTTATGTTTAGTAAAATTGCTTAGGAAGTTACTATTATTCAGCCAGTATAGAAGGAGACAGTTTAACATTACTATATAGGTGGGGTTTTATTCTTTTCCCTTTTTAAATTTTATATTAAATAAGAGTACTCATTTATATAATTCTATTATAATTCCCCTCACTAATGCTGAAGCTTATGGTCACTGCCGCACAAAGTCACACCTCTCTGGGAGATGCAGAAAACACATAGATGATTTTCACAAATCTCTAATTGAAGGGTTGAAAGAAGGGAGGATTTAGAGGAGAGGGGTTTCCAGTCAGATTAAACTGCCTGGAATTTCACATGTGAGATCATGACTGTGTTATATGCCCAGTTGAAAATTGAGCTGAGTGGCTTGTTTTCTCCATTCTGGATGATAGAGAAAAAAGGAAACAAATCTAGTGGTATAATACTTTATAAACATTTACATTTTATTTATGGGTTTTGGTAATATTTTGAATAAAGTTAATGCATAGAATTCCATATCTTCAACAAAGAACTCAAAGACAAGTTTGGCTTCTTGTGTGTTAAACTTTTTAAAATTTTAATAGTTCTGAAGTGCAGTTGTAGATCACATAGAAATGAACCTATGAGATACCATCTTTGAAACAAAACAAGTGTGAAAGAGAAACTGACTTAAAGGGAGTTTTCTTACATTTTGTCTAGAAATTTTGTGCTAAGAGTAATATTCATAGTTCAGTAAGTTCAATTTCTTCAATTTTTTGAAAATCAGTAAATAAGTAGAAACATTAGTATTCTTAAAAAGTGTATATATTTTTTCCCTCAACAGTTATATTGCTATCACTGTAAATAAAAATGGAGTAGATGAAGCTATTACTTAAAGGCAGCATCTTAATGAACAGAGGGTTACTAGCCTTATGCTTTTTGGTGCTGCCTTTTTGATGTTTCCAGCTTAGGGTCCCATATCACCAATTGTAAGCTGTGGCCTCACATATAATCTAGAGAAGTCCTGACAAGCAGTCAGGGCATTTCAGAGGGTTGTCAGGTGGATTGTGCTGTGCTAAGTGAAGTGTGCAAGAAAGAAAAGAAGAAAAACAAAAAGCAGTTATATGCCAGTTCTCCCATCTTTGGTAGGGTGACAACCTCACAAGGCAACAGAGCTAAAGGTGACCAAACATGATCCTCTTGGGTGAGGGCTCTCTTCGTGCCACACCATGCAGGGATTTGAACCCAGCCTTGCTGCATGAAGGGCCAGATGCATGTGTGGGTCATAGACTACCTCCCTGTTCTCCCTTGATACTAATAATGATACTACCACTACCGGTAAGGATGAAGTACTTTTTCTAGTTTTTTGGGGCACTGCATCTCTGTGCATTGAGCCAGAACAGCTTTCTCTGAGCACTCACCTGCAAACAAAGAGGAAAACAAGGAGAATCCAGACTGATGCTGTGCTCTCTGTACACTGCTCAGACCAATGCCTCTTTGCACTGTGCTCAGGCTACTGAAGAAAGAAAGATATTCATCAATGAGGGTGGGTAACATGGAACTTTAATGAACTACTTTCTTGCCCACTTTTATCTCCAAATAGCTGTACAGATATAAGTACAAATAAAGACATGGTACAATTGCTTGATGGTGATAAAATTAATTTGTGCACTTATCCAAAAAAAATCACTCATGCAATAATTTTAGTGTGAATAAATTATATGAAAAAGAGCCATGTGTAAATGTGTTCTCATCTAATATGGGGAAAATGACTTTGCTAACCACATATTATAAGTCCTTTTCCTCTGTTACTAAGATGACTCCTCCCCCCACCACACACACAAACACTGTTTGATTTGAGAACTCTCAGCTTTCTAAATTTCATTTCTAATCTGACACCCGTTTCCAAATAACACGTTATTAGACCTAAAATGTAAAACCTTTCTCCAAACTCTAAGTAGAAGTTAAAAATAACATTACACTCCCAAAAGCTTTAAATCCCACCTTGTTTCTAATCAGCCTTCCAGAGTGACTGTACAAGGTTACACAGACCTGACTGATTTATGAATATAATTTTTGTTTTAATTGAAACAGCAACATTTAGGTTCCACCTTAACAGTGCACCTTAAAAGATTATCTCGGTTATTTCACAGGCACCGAGCCGGCACTAATAGTCCAAGGCAGATATTGAAAAGCAGCACAGGGCCAGGCAGATCTATTAGAAATTCCCATCCACGCGCCTCATACATATTGATTTCTGACACCAAGCAGCAGTGAAAGCCCCCGTGGGAATAATATATTTAGCAGGGTTCGCTGCGAGGAGGTCACAGAGTGCATACAGATTAGCTTCAGAGGACCAAGGCACTAGTGTTGGAGCCAAATGCTAGATTTTATATCATTTTAATCTGAACTTTTATAATCCTTTTAGTTCTTCTTTCTCTGGATGGCAGAGAGAAGGCTCCTTCACATGTATCATGCATCTTTTTCTTTATTCCTCCTATAAATGTGCAAATGCCGTTGTAATGGGGAGGAATGTTCCTTCAACATAAGCAGTAGAGCCCCAACCAGATTTGCTTTTATAAACGGTGGTCAATTCAGATGAAGACATCTTTATTTAAAGATTTCTTTCCATGGGGGAGGGAAAATCACAAATCCGCATCTCCAGTTTTAAGATAGTAGCATAAAATCTGTTCTTATTTAAGAACCATTCCTCCCCTTCCCCTCTCACTGACACTGGAGCTTAATTGAGCAGAAGTTGCATTTATACTGTTACGTCTATGAAAACAAAAATCTAAACATTTTTTTAATTACCTTTCTGAAGGGTAGGGAATGCCTGCTCATTATGCAAAGAAGTGTTGTGACTGTATCAGATAAAGGTGTCAGATGAGAGTCAAACATGCATTTTGGAGACTGGAGACATGCCAGCAGAGGGAAAGGGAAGGTTAGAGTGGACACACTTTGACAGAAGGGTGAAATACTTTCAGACAACAAAGGCAAATAGGAGGTTTCTCTCAACAGACACAAAGGCGTATTGTCTTCCTCCAGACTGCATTTAAATTTTAGATATTCTATAAAAAGTTCCCATGATTACTAATAATCAGAAAAAAAAAATCCTACAACGGTGAAGTGGCTTTTAAACCTGACTTATTTTCTCTGGCATCCCAAACAAGAATAAAAGGCTGCAAAATAATAATTAAAACAAGAACAAAGTAGAGATAAGCAATCAAGATTTATTTTTGAAAATATAACAGGTAATTATAATAAAGAAAAGGCGAAATTTTCCAGTGTTTTTAAAATTTATTTTTTTTTAAAATTCCTATCAATAAAGATTCATGGTTTAACCAATAAGGAATTTAAAGCATCTCTAATTAAGACTGAAATTTTCCCTGTCAGATTTAGTTCTAACTAAAATATGTCAAAACGATTCAAATTAGTTTCTCAGGGCCCTGGTTCTCCAATGATATAGTGTTAACTTTTATTTTATTTTCTAGTATGCTCAATCTGAGCCCAAGCCAATAAAAGAAAGCCACTAAGTTTGGAAAAGGAGAAAAAGAAGAAATAAAACCTCAAACTCAATTTTAAAAACTTGGGAAACTGTATGAAAATCTGCTTTTGGCAAATGCCCCTTGTCAGAAATGCTTGGCTATAGAGCTGCCTAAAAACTAGACTTAAGCATACACAGAGCTAGCCAAAATCATTTTACTTTCTATTTTGGTTTTTTTGTGGAATTGCAAGTATATTGAAAGTCAGAACAAACAATGGTTCTTCTTAGCAACTAGAGACATTTTAAGGTTAAGAAGTACCTGGATGCTGAATGATCCAAGAACCTCTTATGGTGATCACCGTATTCTGAAGAGATTGAACCAAAACATTCAGATTAAAGAAAGCAAGGGCAGAAAACCCGGAGGAAACTATATTAGAAACCATTATTTGATAATGATAATGAGGCTTATCCTCCTTGAGGAAACCAAAGAAATGGGATTCTGTAGAAGTTAGAAGTTCCTGTCATTAGAAGAGTGTATGTATATGTATGTGTTTACTCTCATGAACTTGGTTTATTTTGGTATAATTAATCATGTTTGCAGGTAGTAATGATAGGGTACATGATAGATGACCAGTTAAAGAAAAGTCAAAGATTAGAGAACTTGAACCAATAAATATACCAGGGATTAACTCATGTGTTTGGTCAAATGTTTCATACTTTTCCTTAATATTCCTAGATGAGAGTGACCACTCCCTTATTTGGGAACTCAGCATGTGGTACCAACTCCTATAATAAATGACTATTAGAGCCAGGTGCAGTGGCCATGCCTGTTATTACAGCACTTTTGGAAGCCAGGGCGGAAGGATCACTTGAGGGCCTAGAGTTTGAGACCAGCCTGGACAACAGAGCAAGACCTCATCTGTACAAAAAGTATAAAAATATTAGCTGGGTATGGTAGTACATGCGTGTAGTTCTAGCTACTCAGGAGGCTGAGACTAGAGGATCACTAGAGTCCAAGAGTTTAAGGCTGTAGTCAAAGATAAACATGCGACTGCATTCCAGCATAGACCACAGAATGAGACCCTGTCTCAAAAAACAAAACAAAAACCCAAAAGTAATAAATGACTATTAGGGCCTACACACCTCCCCACGTCCTTTGGCTGAGCAAGTTGTCCTCTGGTTTGCAAAGGAGAGGTGGGCATCTTATATCTAGGAGGCTGGTGTAAGCCTGGAATAAGCAGTGACCCACTAAAGACTGGGTACAAATCTACAAGGAAAGCTAGAGAACTGTGTAGGAGAAAATCACTTTGTCACACACTGGGCAAAAAACCCTGCTCAACCTGTGGCAAGGAGACCTTGGAGTATATTATCATCAACCTTCCCCAGTTGTCAGCACATTTCTTAATTTCCTTGTACATAGGTGTTAGTCAATAATATTGGTTGACTTGAATAAATTTATATTAGTTAGGAGTTATACCTGAAAGACAAAGAACAAAAAATAGTTGGCAAAAACCAAACAAAAGAAAGAAATAGCAAATCTTCGTCCAGCAGCTCTGTCATCCAGGTGCCCAGCACTCTGCTTGACTGCTTTGTTCTAAACTGACCATGAATCTGTGTCGAATAGACAGTCTGAGACTGATGAAGCTGTTCATTTTAGCTTGAAGGGGGTGGGGAGGGTGGTATTTTCCATCTCAAAAACAAGCTCAGGAGAATAAAGGGCAAGGTAAATACAAGTATTGATAGTTGATCAACCCTTTAATTTGACTGGAGTTCCAATGCCCAGTTATCAGTTAACAATTTACATTCAGTTTTTCACCTGGAGCCTGCAAGACATATCTTTGTCATATAATCCCATCCAGCACCAACTCTGCTAGCTCTCTGGCTTGATGAAAGTTTAAAAAATTGAACATTTTTTTTTTTTTCTTTCCACTTGCCGCTAAGAGCTTGTTTTAGTAGATGAACTGCTTTGGGGGTAGGCGCAGGAGTTAACTGTTAAATTCCAAGAAACAACTACAACAAAAGAATCACCTAAAATGACTAAAACTACAAACCTCTTCATGTATCCTCCCTCCACTAGATAAGTGAAACTTTCTCCTATTTTAAAGCCATCACTGTGTTACATTTGTTTTTATCAGGTCAATGTTTCATAAATGTTGCTGATACTCTGCCAGCAGGGGAGGGACCCAGGACAGTAGCAGGGGCTGGGAAGCTGCTTGGTTTCCTACAAGTATTTAACCTCTGGTCAGACCAGAGGCTTCATCCTGCTGTCCATCATTTGTAGTGCCTGTTGGTGACTCAGAAACTGTCCTTGGGCTGAGCAACAGCAGAATGTGGGTCCATGGAAAGCATTTTTCATGCAAAGAACAGAGTTTTTCTTCACTGAATATAGTACATACATAATCTTGGAAATCCTGAAGGAAGAGGCACCATCATTTTAATTATTTATATGAAATCTTCACTGAAGTCAAAGGAGGCTGGATGGTGGAAGTTTTTTGGATAATTCTTTGAAAATGTAATCTCGGATTCCTACACAGTTGAGAGAGTATAAAAATAAAAGAGGAATTAAGTGATGAAATTATTCCTGAAATTAATTTGGACTTCCAGCTTTCCTAGCTTGGTTAAACATTTCCTTTATCTCCGTGAAGAGCTTAAAAATAATGGGCAATGTGTGTGAGGAAATAAAATGTGAAGATATTATAAACCAAGAGCATAAACTATGTGTGTGTGGTCTACAATTCCAAATTCTGACAATGTCCACAGTGTAAGAGTAAGATTTGGAGAGAATATACAGATGCCTTTGTGAGCAGGAAACAGGGAAAAAGTCCCTTTTGGTTGGGGGCAAAAACATGCATTTACTTTCAGTAGAAGTAGACACACTTAAATCCCTGCTGAGCGCCAGGGAGGGGTTGGATGAGCTGTCTAGAAAGCATTTTCTCTCTCTTTATAATGTTAGAAATCCTCGGACTGCATTGTGCATTGCAATGTAAGGATTCTGCAGTGTAAGAGCACATCAGGGCATTGAGAAAGGCTTAATGTGTTCTCATTAGAGGAGGAAGGGGGGAAGGGGCGGGGGGAGGCGCCTTGGGGG
>NW_016806622.1:99227-105193 GCF_001698545.2 Rhinopithecus bieti
GGGGCGGGGGGAGGCGCCTTGGGGGATGGAACTGAGCTGGACCACTCTGGGAAGCATTACAATTTTGTGCCTTCTCACTTCAACTCCCTCAATCCCCTAGCTTTACATAGCTCTTTCACAGACAGTTCAGTAAAATGCCTCCCAAGCCTCATGTAAAGAGAGCTGTGTTGTACATCGCTGCTTGCAGTTTAACAGTTTATTTGCTTGGGCCTTTTAAATTTTTTCTTCCTTCCTGAGCTGCTTCAAGGAACCTCTTTTTCACCTTCACTTCCAAACAGATGAAAATCAGAAAGGAAAAGAGGACAATCTGATCAATGAAAGAAAATCTAGATGCTTTTAGAGTTATTAAGCTCCACAGAACTGCCAGTGTGGAAAGCCTGACTGAAGCAGCAGAGGGGACTGGATAATTGAGATTTTTCATAGATGACTTGATAACTATAATTTACCAGACTCATTTACTTCATTCCCCCCCTTCCAAGTTTGCTTGTTTTCTAGGGGAAACCAAACATAGGCTTTCTTTTTCTTAGAAAAAAAATTTGACATGTGATTTATGGATTTTAACTTGTAAAGGAAGGTGTCCTTTTGGAAAGAGGGCCCCTTAGCAGTGGTTTAACTTGAGTGAAACCATGCACCCCAAAGTCAAGGAACAAGCTGAGAATAAATTCCTTTAGATATGAAATTTTGAAAATAGCTCGTGACACCTTGTGTTTATTCACTACTGTGTCTCCCAGACAGACCATTTGAATTTTGTGCTATAGACAGAGAGCTAGCTTACTCACTCTTATAACATGGGTTTCCAAAACTAGACTAATAACCACAGAGAAATGTAAACTTCACTCCAAGCCTTTTCCTCCTTCAGTTTTGAAAACTTACTTTATTCAAAAAACTTCCTGCTGGAAATAATTATAAAAATACATATAGATAATAATAAATAATATATATATATATTTGCTGTCCAACCTGGATATTTTGCTTTGATAACTTTCCTAGGTGACTCATAAGAATTACACTTACTGTTACTGTGTACGGTGAAATAATATTTTCCAGCATTTATTTACTGTAAAAAATTTGGCAAAATCTATCAGTCAACCAATATATATATTATGTTCAATATGCCTGAGATTTTCTTCTTGACTTACAGTTCCTTTAAAATTCTAGTTTGAGGAGAAATTAAGTAAGAAATGAGTTTTGGAGGGAAGTGGGTGGCCCAGACTTAATGAAGAAGTACTGAAAATTGTGAGACAAAATTCTATTCTTATTATAATTGAACAATTGACGAATGAGGTGTTTACGAGATTGGAGAAAATACATTTGGGGATTATACTAAATGTATATACATTTAGTAACACTGATTGGAAATGAATCTCCAAGTCTAATGGCTACTGGTCACAGAAATGTGATTTCTAAGCATTCTGAAGGATGACCACCTTATGTACCTTATTAAAACAGCTATATAGAATTATCGTATGTCACTGTACTTAGGTGGGGTAACTAATACTTTACACAAAGTTTGGACTCCTTTTGCATAACTACAATGTCACCAAACTAATGCCATATTATAGTTGTCATTGAACTGACAAATAGATATGGGTTGCATGTCATTACTATTATGTATTAAGTATGCCTTTTGAATTTTTATAATTGAATATTGCTATGGGTTGAATATATTAAATATAAATATGTTGACTGTTTTAATAGGGCAGATTTCATTTTTTTTTTTGGCTGAAATGAAACGTTGGATCATTTTTATACATTTTCTCTTAATTGAATCTAAACAAATCCTGTTTTCTTCTTATTCTAACAGTGTACAAAAATGTTTAATATGATTGGATTCTAATTCTCATCATTTGACATTGAGCAATTATTCTTTCATTTCCACATTTTCAAAGAAGTTATCATCATGTGATGGTGTAGCATACACTGTTATACCCTATTGTGAATAATTAAAGCAATATGTCTTTATTTTGAAATTTTCAATGTAGAAAGGGAGATTTTTTATTTTAATTTTTTATGATAGTAATAATGAAAGCTAACATTAACTGAGTACCAGGTTCTAGGATAAAAATTTTATATGTTATTTTATTTAGTCTACACATTGTAATATGTGGTAATGTAATATGAATTCAAGGAAACTATGTCATAACTAAATTAGATAATTTACCCAAGCTCATAAAGAACTTGTAATTAAAGATGCCAGGATTCAAAGAAGGTCTGTAAATGTCACAGTTTTGTGTATTATGTTGTTCTGATTCTATAAAAAGTAGGAAATTTCACAAATCATCCATGTTTTACTTGCCGTTAAAATGATTTTTCCAGAAGTAAACGGAATTTTATCATTGACTGAATTAAAGCTTTTAGCTAATCTGTTTCCTTGGATAATTCATGCATTTAATTATTCAAGAAGTACTGAGCACCAGTTGTCTAGGTAATGTCACATTGTTCTAGGTATTGTTATGACTCACATGTAAGTGAACCGAATGAAAAGTTCCTGCTTTCATGTGTTAATATTCTACAATAGGCATAATATATACATAGTAAAAAGTAACCAAATTAAAAATATTTTTTCAGAGAATGATAAATATTATGGAGGAAATCAAAATGATGTTAAAAAAGGTATGGGAAGGGTCTATTTTAGATAGGGTGATCAATGAAGAGTTATGACAGATAGCACTAGGGGAACAATCTGAATGATTAGGAGTCCACCACGAAAGAGTCTTGTAAAGAACAAAAACAAGTGAATTGAATAGTGTGCTTTGAGTGATAAAGGGAGAATATTATGACCCTGGGAGCTAAAGGTTGAAATGGATAATAGATTATCTTTGAACCATAGTATCAACTATGGATTTTAAATTATGAACCATGGGAAACCTCTGAAGGATTTCATGCAAGATAATGCATCATCTGTATTTTGTTAATATTTTTGGGAGCTTTCTTTATTGCTATATGGAAAATGGATCACTGGTAGTAAAAACATTAGTAACTGAAAGCTACATAGATTTTGTACACCTGAATAGATATATGTCATATTATATATTTATTATGCTATGTGCTAATGTTATAGCATATTGTAATCACAGAATGTAGGCAGTAGAGTTTTATGAGATTATAATAGAGCATAGTTGTTAAGGTCACCAATTCTGGAGTCAAACAAATGGGTAGAATCTTCACTCTATCATTTTAAAGCTGTGTAATCTTGAAACTTTTATTAGCCTCCCTGAGTCTGTTTCTTCATTTGTAAAATCAGAATACTTATAGATTCCATTGACCTAACCTCACTGGATTGTTATGAGGTGTAGCCGCATTTGTTAAAGACATGGAACAGCTCTTGGAAATACTAGAAAAATGTTTGTTAACTAACATTAGTTAAATACAATGTAAATACACAGCTTCTCACCACTAGTGAACTGAAGAAACCCCTTTGAGAGATCTAGACATGCTTTCTGTTCTGGTACCTGTGGATTTCTCCTTTCCTTGAGCTTGCTGAATTATACAGGCCTCTTCTGAGTGCCCCATGCTGATATGCATTAGAATGCCCTTTTGTTATAACAGGCTCGCCATCCGTACTTCTTTGCAGATACATTTGTTCAAGATTCCTATTAAATGCCCAGTGTTTTTCAGAGGCATTACTATGGAGGCTTCTCTTCCTTCCCATGTGCTCTGGAAAATTCTGGCTGCCAACTTCCCTCTTTACCCAGAAATGGCTGTGTGGCATTGCAGCTCTATTGTGTCTGCGTGCAGACTGAGCACTCTGCCTTCCTTTGTGTTCTGCTGCCTCTTGTGTTCTCTCCTGCCATAGGGAGGGATTCGCAGTCTTGGGTTGGTAACTCCTCTGAGCAGACGTGTCTGGCTATAACAAACTTGCCTTTCGATGGGTACTATTTAAGACTTACCATGATCAAAGATGATTGCTAACTTCTTTGTGTCATGACATTACAGGAAATGATCATATTTACAGAGCACAGTGAAAAAAAATTGATACAATGGTCCAAGGTCTGAGGTGACTCAACTGGGGCTCTGGCTAAACCAGGTCCCTCTTTTCACCTTAAAGCTGAATGGATCACAGTTGTAAATCCATTCACAGCATACCTGCGCAGCCAGCACATGGGAAGGTGAATTCTGTTCTACAGGATAAAGTTCAAATACCCTGGAATTTGATCTTTGTCTATCCTTCCAGGTTAAGTCCTTGACTGCTCATCTGCACGGCCTTTGAAGCCTTAGCATTTCAATTACCTCTGGGCCTTTGCTCCTTTAATTTCTTTAACTACTATGCCCCCTACTCTTTCTTCTGAGTTGGCACTTATCCTTTATGTCTCTGTGCATGTCCCACCTTTTCCAGGAATTGTCATGGAAGCCTTTTTTTCACTCTGATATGATCAAGCAGGTTAGACGAATTTATCTCACACCTTACAGCACCCTATTTATTAGTCATAGCTCTTAACGTAATGTTTACAAATAACGGAATCCCCTAGTAAATGAATACGTTCTTTAGTGGGTAATCTTAATTATTTTTGAATGCCTGACAAATTAACACAGTAATTAGTACATAAGAAATGTTTGAATTATATATGTGTAATGGAAACTTGGATGTCGTGACTCTTTCTTTTTAGTTTTACTAATTATCTTCCTAAGTTAAGGAGCACAGGGATTTTCTATTAAACCACTCCTTATCCATATAGACTACCTCTTACATTTGTTACTATTTTAGAAGTAAAGATGCAGACGGGTTGATGATGTGCCCCAGGTCATGAAGAATAGACAGAGTGGGGCCTGGGCCCCATAAATTATGCACTCCAATCTTACAGATTGGAGAATCTTCAAAACCTCAGTTTTAATGATTTTACACACAATATATATAAAACTAACTTTTAAACTACATTAAGACATACCTTTCTATTAGACAATAGAAGGAAACCAACAGAAATAATAATCATTTTCATATATTTTTCCTTGTCTGTTATTTTACTTTTAATATACTGTTTAGTATATCTGAAATAAAGAATGACAATCTTTTGGTGTTGAATAATATTTAAACATTGGGAAATTACTTTTGTAATACTACTAATCACTTTTACTTTCAAAATTCACAATCCCAACAATTTTAAGAAATCTTTTCTAATAATAACGTGTAAAAATTGATTTATTTGAATTTTAAAAATAAATATATTAAAGTGATTGTTTTAGTCAAGGCATGTTCTTTTTAATTTTGTAACTTAGTGAAAAATTAGTCAAGATTTCTCTAATCCTTTCCTTTCCTTGAACCTACTTATAGGTACCAAAATAATAGTTATTTCCTAAGATAGATATTTCATATCTGAAGTCCAGTCTTAAAACACTTATGAAATTACCTTTCAGACTTAGAAAATGTGCAACATTTATATATCTTTAGAGTTTAGGAGGCAATAGTGATATCGGTGTAATTTAAAATTGGTTTGAAAATAAATTTGGCTTAGATGGAAATATTTAATTAGATATCTTTTTTGTTTATTTTATGGTCAATAAATAAATGTTATTTGTTGTCTGAAAACTATGTATAAATGTATTGAAATATTGTTAATATCTTAAGTAACCATCATTCTACTTTAAATATAAATAATATATTTATATTTATATGCCTTTTTACTTATTGGTAATTAAGGGATTACATAAAATGTCAGTCATTTTGTAAATGATTGCTTTTTAAGATATGTATTGATGAAATGACAAAGTATAAATGGAATTATTTCAAATAATTTCAACAAATCAAAGCACAATAACTAAATACACTTTCATTTTTCTCCATTCTTTTGCTTTACTCTTGATATGGTGTGAATATGTATGAAGAAAACATGAACTAAAATAATGTGGTCAGTAGTCTTCTAGTTATCAACACGCACTTTCCAAGTGAATAACAATGCAGCAGTACTCAAGTATTTGCTTAAAGCTTCTACTTTAATGTGCTTGCAAATAAGTTAGCTTCTCTCTTTCTT
>NW_016806622.1:105952-132527 GCF_001698545.2 Rhinopithecus bieti
AGAAAAAAAAAAAAAAAAAAAAAAAAAAAAAAAAAAAAAGCCTTCAGAAAAACAAAACGCGTGCCAGAACTCAGTGATGCTTGCTGAACAAATGAGTTTAGTGAAAGTCCTTTTGAAAGTATGCTTTGTGGAGAGCTCCCTGAGATGTTTCAACAATTCTTAAATAATTACTATTTTAAAACTACTACTTATTTGAAATGAAAGTTTATTTGTTTCCAGTCTTTCTGTAAATATGTATTTATTATAGCTTAAATCAGGTTATATCAGAAAAATGGAACCGTGATTAATAATATGGAAAATACGTTGTCGTTGTTGTTTTGGAGAAAACCATATTGTAGGGTTCCAATTTCCTGATCTGCTGATTAAATCTGCTTTTTCTTGGATCTAGAAAAAAAGAAACTGGCACACTTGCCTCCCTGCTGCTGCCGTGTTAAGCATGCTCACTTCACAAGCTCCAGCAGATGAAAGTGTAATTGTGTGGAAGGTGAATTGATTGCAATTAACCTCAGGACTTACCCTCAGGCTGGGGTATTCTACCTCCTTTCCTAGGAATGTGCCACCAGGGCCATAGTACATAGCTGATGAATACATATATCATACAGTGAAACACATATATTATGGGATAAAGTACATAAATCATGTAGAAAAACATGCATTATACTGAGATGATCAAATTATAAATGAAGCACATAAATCATAAGATTACACTATTGAATTGTATCAGGAAACATAAATTATATAGTGAAATCCCAGGGTCACTGGAGGGTTCAACAAATAATGAAATGAGCTCCTATAACTTAAGAAAAAGTGGAGAATCTCAGCAAAAAAAATCCTTGTTTATTATGGTGAATATTCTAGTTAATTCAATTTTATCTCCTATACCTCTTATACCCAAGGACTCAAGGCTTCACAGTATGGGGGAGGGGAACATAAAAACAAACTACAAATGAAAGATTCAATCATGATGTACTATGCATTTAAAAACGGAACCTTTCAAATATAATGAACATCTGTAACTAAGTTCTCAAGTCAAAGTTGGAAAGGATGGCAGTTCTCAAGTCAGCTACAAACATCAGCAGGGCAATGTCTCATTCTAAAATGAAGACTCTTTCATCTCAAGGAGAAGATCCTAAAAAATGATACATAAAATTAAGATCTACTTCTTCTGAATATAGATAAGCATTTGAAATTTGGGCTGAGAAGTTGCCTTAAATAATGAAAAAAATATATATATTATGCAACTAGAAAGACTTTGTTTACCTTCCTCTGATAATAAATTTTTACATTTGATTTTGCTTTTTTCCTTTTACTTCTCCGTACCTTTGTTCAACTCATGTACTAATAGGATTGAAAAGAAGCAAAATAGAGAAGACAATTCTTCAACTTAGTTTTGCTTTTGAAAATTAAGTTCCAAGTTGGTAGAGGCCATTCTGCATGACTTCAGGAGAAACCCAGGCTAAAACAGTCTTTCTCACACAACACAGAACAATGATACAAATCACATCAATCCTGCAAAATTTCTCAGTGCAATGTTTGTCCACGTGAAATATGTTCTCACTAAAGCAAGAGCCTGGAATTCACATCTATCCCCAGCTCTGGTGAGTTAGGGTTATGGTCAAAGCTTGGTGTACTGAGAGATTCCTTAGTCATAAACAAAGTGTTTGGCCCACTCTATTCCTCAGGGCAATAGAGAGCCAGGGCTAACTGAATTTATACAGTGGGAATTGATAGTTTATTGCTGACCCTGGAGGGGGGCAGGGGCACTGACTCACATCCTATTTCTGGCTTTTCTTGGCATTTGTTACTGCAGATAAAGGTAGATTGTGTCAAGATGTGCTGCTAGTCCTAGAATACAATTGTGTCAAAACGCAAGTGCTAAATTTTATTTGAAGGGAGGCAATAAATTGGCACCCCCAAATGCTCCCTGCCTTCCCTAAACATCATATTTCAGTTTCTTATTGCTAGTCATAGTTAGTGCTGGTTAATTCACTGGAAAGGATGTTAAAATATGCATCCTGTTATTTGTGCATAAGTGATTGTAGCTAAAACTATAGAGCTGAAGATGCATAAAACTTCATTGTTTTAAATAGCCAGTCAAATACAAAATGCAATTAAATATTGTGTCATATTTAACCCATACAAATATTTAGTTTGTTTGTCAATTCAGTTTTGGCCTGAATTTTGGCCTGAACAAAAACTGGTTCGTTCCTAAAATATCCGTAAATGGTTAAACCTGCTCAATATAACTATAATCATTTTGCTATGATCTATGTGTTTCATTAGTTGAGGTACACATTTTGCTATAATAAATGTGCTTCAGTAAATGATCTATGCATTTCTTTCTGAAATGTATGTGTTTCACTAGAAAAGGTATGTGTTCATCAACTATGAATAATGTTCCTAACAGCACCACATTATATTACTTGGCTGGTATCAGCACAGTATTACACATCCATTCCCTCATGGCCATGAGCACTGCATCTGCAGGAAGACACACATCAGACCCTGTCACTCTCAGGTGTTGATGCACATGTGTGTAAACTCTGCAGTCTTTAGAAACACAAATGGGAGGGAGAGGATGGAGTTATTTTGTAGGTGAATATGTTTGTTAGATGAATGGGAAACAGATTTTCCAGTCCTACCCCTTTTCACCCAGGGGAGGAAAAACAATACAGCAAATCACAATTAAGATCATAGCGTTTCTCGTGGAGAAACTCCCTTCCATTTACTTCAATTAAACATTTCTTGGAATAAAAGATGAAATAACCTAACTTCAAGTGTGATTTGTATATTAAAAGGCCACCAATTTCCTGATTTCAGTGAATTGGTGTCCAAAATGATGAAGAGAAATTATCTTTATAAAGTAAAATTAAAAAAATTAAACGTGTTATTGCTTCTGTAGAAGATGTTGATTGCTTATTGCTGAGAAGTTTATGTTACTTTAAAATTTAAAGGGAAAAGAAGTATTTTTTTAAGGTATATCAAACATACGTGATTTATCTCTCAATATGATAAAATTCAAGCACAGCAAATACCCAATTGAACCCAGAGCCAATTGTTCTTGACCTCAAGCTATCTAAAAGCAATAACTAACAAACAAATTTTATCCACAAAGATTAGTTTTTTAAGAAAATCTTAAAAGACAATGACTTTTTTATGTGTAGTGGTCAATGTTCTGAAATGTGACTGATTCTTAGAAATGACCATTAATTTCAGAATTGTAACTGCTCTACATTTTCCTTCATCGTCCTGCAGAGCCTGAAATTCAATGCATGGGGTATTTGTTAATATTGTCGTGAACAGAAGGAATGAATTGTAATATGTTCTTCTTGTAATAAATATGTTAATTATGACAGAATCACTTATTTTTCTCAGATTAAAACTAATGCTTTGTATATGAACTTTCTATTTACAAATCATTCTTCTATTTATAAATCATTTTTCAATAAATACTGAACAGTCTTTTACATATGACATCAAATGATTCATTATACAGGTCTCCATTTAGTGACCTAATTTTCTCTCTACTTTACATTTATCATTGCAGATATTTCTTTCATTTATTCCTGCCTTTTACATTTTTTATTTACTGAAATCCCTGAAGCCTGGGGATTACTTTTTTTACTATTATGTGAATTAGAAATTTCTATAGCCTTTATCAGCTGTCGAGTAATTCATCTTATATTTGAGACATACTCGGAATAGTCTACATTAAATAGCTCTGAAATAATTAACTCTTTGCTTTTAGAGAATTGCTACAATTTTTCTAGAGTGGAATGTGTTGATAATACTTTTGTTTACATTTTTTGAAGAATGCAAACATGCACATATGAAAAAGAAGAAGGTTCTGGACAAAAGCCATCTTCTTGATAATATTACTTCAGCATTAAAAGTGGCTGAATTCAATCTATGTGTAAAACTGGGTCAGCCACTAATATTTCAGGAAACCCAGAAGTCATTAAAGAAATAAAAAATGTTGGTTTAGACTTGGGGATCAGACATTGTTCATTTTTTAAGTTCATGTTACACTAAGTAATTTTAGTGATCTTGTGAAGTCAGTATTAGTAATATTATAATAACTTTGCCTGCTATTTTGGATATCACTAATAGATGAACTCTTTTCGGTGGCCTATAAATTATTGCTTGAAAACAGAAGTGGAAAATCCACTAAATATGTTTTTAGAAACTCTCACAGGGAGATTTTGAAGTCCAGATAGAATTTCCCCTAACCAAGTCAGATTAATATCCTTAATTGTATATTGCATCTTACTAAGAAAGTCCTCAAAGGCTCAAATCAATCATATGTGAATAGTTTATACACAAGTTTTTTCAGACTTGAAATGATCTAACTTATAGACATTTAACCAATTTAATTCTATCCTACATGTAATCATGTATTTAAGAAAAATCTCTTTGATAAAGATTCCTGAAGATCCATATTGAGAATTAACCTGAACTGAAAGCATTCCACTTCGTGGATAATGAAAATAATAACATACACTCACACTTTAAAAAATACAATATTTTATTCATAGGTTTCCACTATTGTACTTTTCTGTACACATAGATCCCTAATATATTTATAATGCCTAAAGGTTATTTAAAGAATAGGGCAATTTTTTCCTTTCATCCACATTCATTCTGATTAACCTATTTTACTAGTACTGTGAGGACTTATATGATGTTTACTTAATCTCAAATGTGATCTGAATTGGTGTTCTCTGAACAAAATCCAGCTCTGGCATTGTGTGTAGCCTGGATGCTTCCAGCTCTGGGTAGCAAGGCTTCTTTACTGCAGCTTCTACAATATTTTGAGGGCTATGTTGTAAGCTTAGCTACAGAAAAATTCTCCAAACACGTGAGAAAAGAAAATTTGAATATTAAATACAACTTGAACGTTTTTAGAAGAATTTATGCAGAGGCTAATACATTTAAAAGTAGGGTTAAAATCAGGTTATATTAGGCCAAACACACCTTAAATTGTTAAAGAGTTTCGAAGTGACATTTTGGCCATCAGCTGCAGCCATTATCTGGGGATAAATCAATTTGCAGCAGCTGTGGACAGCTGTTTGAGTGTGGAGCAGAGCAGCTTAACTGTAGAAGCATGCTAAAAGTTAAAAGGTCAGAGTCCTGCTGACTACATATAAGGATTTTTTTTAAAGGCAAAACCATAACACAACACTGCTGGGCTCAGAAGACATCAAGCCACTCTTGTTAATTTATTTAACCTAATAGCTGATTTGATATACTTTCTTTTCTGTCTCCCTTGTTAAGGATGGTGCGTATTACAGAAACTTGTCTAAATCTTTTTTTTTTTTTTTCCTTGCAAATAATTCTCTTTAGAGGTTCAGTTAGTGCTTCTGGCAATGGCAGAACTAGCACTTTTATGGTCTTTTAATCTGTAAAAAAGATTGTCCTTGGTTTCTTTAAAAGGTCAATATCAGGTACAGAGTTTTCTTCAACTGTAAGCAGAATGGTGCTGTACTAGATAGCCTTGCAGCATATTAAAATAAAGGAGGTGCACTATTTGCTGCAGTTATATGTTAGTTTGTTTATAACCCAGAAATTATAATGTATTTTCCTTTAGTTTTCTCACTTGACATAATAGTGTGTTTTCCAAGTTTGAGATCTAGATTTAGAAGGTTAAAAAAATTGCTGTTTTGGGTTTTAAGTTCATACATTGGTATATCTAGAAAATGGATGGCAGAGAGGGAAGAAGGGGAAAGAGCTTTCAGAAGTAAACTGGAAATTATATACAAGTTCAAGTGTGTATCAATTGTATTTTATTTAATAGATTTACTTTTCACAATGTAGTACATTAACTACAACCTCAAATTCTTGAGACACAATATAACAATGGCATATATTCCATAGAGTGATATAATCTAATAAAAAAACAGTTATTGTTGCTGAAATCAGAATAAATAAATTCTGTCAGGGTGAGGAAAATATTCATTGCAAGTGAATCATTGTCATTGAAGACATGGATTTGTTGTGGTTTGAAGTTTGTATTGGAATAACTCCAACAGTCATTACCCAAGTAAAAGTTATATATGAAATATTTAGTGCCCCACCCAAATGTTAAGTGTGATAATTAAATTAATAGTAAGAAAATATAATTAGTATTTTCCAGAGGAAAGAAAAAACTTGTTTATATGGGCTAAATATGCTTACTGGAAATTGTCACTTTACTGATTTTAAATCCCAATGTTAAATAAAAAATAAAACAACATACAAATATCATAGCATCAGCTTCTATATAGTCATGTCATATGGTCATGTTAAATTTTTAATTTTTTAAACATTTTAAATTAAACTAGTAAAAATTATTTGCATGTGGATTATTTGGTGATTTTGCTGGACACTTTTGTGGGGACATACCAGAATCTGAGAGAGACAGGAACTAAGAGATATCATCTTTGAATGATAAGCAAATAATGAAAAACATATAGCTTCATTTTTAAAAGTGAGAGTAAAGTATTATGGCTTTACCAATGCATTTCTTTAGCAAATAAGGACCAGCAAAAACTGTAATGGTAAATAACCACAATTCTTGGTAAATAACCACACTTCTTAGCTAATGGCTCTCTTCTCAAATCTATAGAAATATCATTGATGCAAATTGTGGTAAAATCCTGAACTCAAAATCCTGAAAAACTTCCTGGGCAAACATTTGATTTATTATGAGTGGAGAATGGAGGAACACTTCCATTGAGGCTCTTGTTATTTACTTGTTCTTCAAAAAAAGAATACACATTAATAATAATAGCTAACATCCATCAGCACCTAACCCAGTGCCTGACAGTGTTCAATATAAATCTTACGTGCATGTTTGATCAACTTTCCTAGTCTGCAAATGAAGACTGAGTCTCTGAGAGGTTGATTGCCTTACCTGTGGTCATACAATAAATAAGTAGTATTTTGAACACTGCTAGCTGTCCCCCAATTCCATTCTCTCCTTCTCCTTTTAATAATAGAAACCTTAAGTTTAAATTAGCCGTGTGACTCACAACCCAGTTTCATACCACATTTTCTACCTTCTCTTGCAGTTAATTACAGCCACACTACTACATTTTGTCAATAGGTTTGAAAAAGAGTATGCTGTTTGCAACTTCTAGGTCCTATATTTAAAGGAACTGGATCTACTGGCCACATGTCTCAAAGCTGTGTTCTGAGTGTGGCACAGAGATATGATACAAGCATCCTGAGACTTCAACACTGCCTAATTATAATGCCAGACCAGAAAACTTCCCCAGACTTCTACAAGGAAGAGAAATAAACTGTCTGCAGTGTTCTGTTTTTATGTTTTTTAAAGTGTTTAAACTGTTCTTATGTTCTGTATTTAGGGTGTATTCTCAATGTCTCTCTCTTCCTTTCTCTCCCCCAAACAGGTGTTCCAACTAATAGTGTGAGAGCTGAATTTCAAATTCAAATTGGTTTGTCTCCAGAGATAAAGCTTTTAAACACTATAATATGTCCAATTAAAAGTGTTGTTTGGAAGGATTATCAAGCTTATTTCTGATTTAGGATTTTTTCCAGTTAGTAATTTATATCCATGGAATTGTTAGATCAACTAACTTTGGCAAATAAAAACAACAAATAGAAGATAAATATCGGCCAGGCTCGGTGGCTCACGCCTGTAATCCCAGCACTTTGGGAGGCCGAGGTCGGCGAATCACAAGGTCAGGAGATTGAGACCATCCTGGCTAACACGGTGAAACCCCGTCTCTACTAGAAATACAAAAAATTAGCCGGGCATGGTGGCGGGCGCCTGTAGTCCCAGCTACTCGGGAGGCTGAAGCAGGAGAATGGCGTGAACCCAGGAGGTGGAGCTTGCAGCGAGCGGAGATCGCAGCACTGCACTCCAGCCTGGGCGACAGAGCGAGACTCTGTCACAAAGAAAAGAAAAAAAAAGAAAAGAAAAAGATAAATATTGTAGGAGAAACTATAGGCTCTACAGTCTCTACTAATTTTTTTTGTTTCTGAGCTGAACTAATTTTCCTAATTACTTGGTAGAATTATGCAAAATATCATACGCTTAGCTGATCTGTTTCATCACCTTCACTTTATACATTTGGTTAATGTTTATTCCTTCAAATATCTCTGCATTGTTTCCTGATTGTGGGTGTCCATCTATTCCTTTATTTTTTTTATGATCTCTAATTTTTTAGAGTTCTTATGCTGTTCCTTGTCCTGCCTCATCAATATTAGGTATCGTCAAGCTCTCAAATGACTCCAAGAATTTACAAATCACTCCTACAAATATGTTCAATTAACCTAAAGTAGTTGACAAGTAAAACTTTAAATAAGAAAAGTACATCCAAAAATATGTGGAGATCCAGTTTCTGATTTAAGATAGAAATAATTTGGATGTAGTCACTCCCATCATCACAAGAAAAATGGTAAACAAGCTGAAAATCAATAATTCAAAAATCCTCAATCAGAGAATTGAGGTCACAGAGAAAACTGCTCTCTCAAAACTGGAGAAGCAGGTGAATTCAGAGAATCACAGCTTACTGGGAACAGAAGCCACTTGTGGGTTTTAATAGTAACAGTTAAGGGGTAATTGACTACTTGCCAGAGAATGTGTGAGTATTGATTTGAGAAATTAAAAGTCAGAACCAAAACAAAACTCCTGGGGACTCAATCTTGGGGAATGGGGGGCATAAACTTTTGTGCACTTTACCTCCAAGAGCCCCACCATATTCTCAGGGTGAAAAATAAGAGATATATGCATTCATGCTTCTGGCAGGGAAGGGGGAAAATAAACATTCTGAAATAATCCTAGAGTGCTCTGTTCTCCTAAAAAATTCCCTGCCCTCAAGGAAAACTATTTTAGCAGAGCCTAATTGACTGAGTTTTACCAGCACCTAATCAACCTGAAAAAGAGAAATACCGAACACTAGTCCTCTTGAGCTTTCCTGTCTCACATGAAGAGGGGAAATATAAAGGCTGAGAAGTACTTATAAAAGTTACAGCTCAAGGACACAGACTCCTTAAAAGACCAAGATCTAATAGTAGGGTTTTAGTATCTTCCTGCCATCTTACCACCACCTCACCACCACCTCAATCAAGCTCCTGTATATTAATGGAGGATTATTGCTGAAAGAACTTCAAGCGTCAGACCCTATTTGAGAAGGAGTCTTTAGGAAAATCCACAGGCAACAGGGGAAACAAAAACAAGGCCACTAGAAGAAATATTAGCCTCTGACACAACAGCTACAGTAAACAATATATATAACCCAACTCAGCTGCATAAATATAAAGGATCACTTTTAAGTCCTATGTAGTTCAGTCCTTTTACCCAGTATAAAGTCTGGCTTTCAGCAAAAAATTACATGGCATACTAAAAAATAATCATAGAAGAGACCAAATAAACTTTAGAATCAGACTCAGATATGGCAGAGATTTTGGACTTTATCAACCTGGAAATTTAAAACAACTATTTCTGTCATTTCAGCCAGTTCAGCCTGGTTAAGAATTGTTGTTGGAAAACTGGTGGAGTTGTCTGGAGGACATATGATAATCTGGCCATCTGAATTACTGGAGTTCTTGTGTTTGTTCTTTCTTATTTCTGCATGTGGGGTTCCTTAACTTCAGTGTAGACTGAGTACAGTTAATAGACTTATTTTCTGGATGTTTTTACAGTGCCGAGGCTTTGTGCAGACAGATGGCAATTCTAAGAAAGAATCAAAAGGAAATGGTAGAAATAAGCCACACTGTCATGAAATAAACAATGCCTTAGATGGGCTTATCAGTAGTAGACTTGTCATGGCCAAAGAAAAAAATCAATGAGTTCGAATATGTGTCTCTGGAAACTCCTCAGACTGAAAAGTAGAAAGAGTCAGGAAAATACATATACGAAGAATAGTATAAAACTTTGTTGAGAGAAAACCAAAGAACTAAGAAAATGGTTCTAAGAACTACTTATTCTTAGTTCTTAGTTTTAAGAACTAAGAAAAACTATTTCATGTTTATAGATAGGAAGGCTCAATATTGTCAATATTTAAGTTCTTCCAGCATTGATCTATAGATTCATATACATCTTGCACAAATGGTACTGTGTTTTCAATTTCCAATTCCACTTGTTCATTGTTGGTATATACAAACATTTATATATTAACCTTGTATCCTAAAACCTTGTGATAATCACTTAACAAACTCTTAAATCCCAACAGTAAGAAAACAAACAACCTGATTTTAAAAAATGTGTCAAAGACACAGAACTCTCACCAAAGAGGATATTTAGATGGCAAACAAGCATCTGAAAAGATGATCCACATCATATGTCACCAAGGAAATGCACGTTGAAAAAAATTGAGATACCACTACACAATAATTAGAATAGCTGAAATTCAGAACATTAACAACACAAAATGCTAGCAAGGATCTGGTGGTACAAGAACAATTCTCATTCATTCCTGTTGAGAATGTAAAATGGTTTCAGCCACCGTGGAAGGCAGTTTGGCAGTCTCTTACCACACTATATATACTCTTACCGTACCATCTAGCAATTTTGCTTCATAGTATTTACATAAAGGACTTAAAATCTCATGTCCACACACACAAGAAACCTGTACATGGATGTTTACAGGAGCTTTATTCACAGTTCTCAAAACTCAGGAGCAACAAAGTTGTCCTATAGTATGTGAATGAATACATAAGCTTTGGTACCTCCAGACACCCAGAAAATGGAATATTATTCAGTGCTAAAAAGAAATGAGGTATCAAGCCTTGAAAAGATACAGAAGAAACTTTAGTGCATAAGAGTAAGTAAAAGCAGCCAATCTGAAATGGCAACTTATTGTATGATTTCAATTATGTGACATTCTGGAAAAGGCAAAACTCCAGAGACAGTAAAACAAATAGTGGTGGCCAGGGGTTAGGGAGAAGGGAGGGATAAATACATAGAGCACAGATAATTTCTAGGACAGTGAAACTATTCTATATGACATTATAATAATGAATGCATGTGATTATAAATTTATTCAAACCCAAAGAATGTACAATAATAAGAATAAACCTTACTTGTCAATATAGGTATATAAAGAGTAGTAAATGCATCACTCTGTGGTAAGATGTTGATAATAGGGGGAGCTATACAGGCATGGGGGCAAGAAATATATGAGAAATCTATGGATCTTCCTATTAATTTTGTGTGAACGTAAAACTGCTCTAGAATTAACTTTACTCTTTAAAAAAAAAGAAAAAATAAATTAATAAATATATAGAAAATATGTGAATGTATATTTTATTGGAAGCTCAAGGAAATGTAAAATTGCTATAATGTAATCCAAACCTCATAAAGTGGAAAAATTCACTGCGTTGTTAAGTTATGTATTCTTTCTCGCCCTTTTATTTGTAGATATAATTTAAATTATATGTTTGGTAATATTAAACAATACTGATTTTTAGGGTGTTTGAAATATGCATATTTTTAAAACTTATACAACTATTCTGGAAAAATACTAATGTAGTCCCTGCTGTACTTCTGTGATACCTCTTTATCTTTTGCAAAGATTATTATTATACTTTAACAAATATTTTTCCAATATTTGTGTTTTACAGGCTAGTGCTAGAATTATTTGGATTGTTTCTGAGAGGAAAGTGACAAGCATACTTCTCAACTGCTATAATATGTACACTGCTGTAATATGTACAGTGGAGGCTATAAAGTATTTAGGTTCTAGTCAGTTGGTATGGATATAATTCTTGAATCTCTGTCAAATGGCTTCATAAATAACTATTGCTAAGTCAGTTTGGCAAAATGATATTGATAATTATTAGCAATTCATGGCACAGTAGTCAGTTTAATGTTATAATAACGAAGGTCTGCATAAACCAGCTAATACCACTTCTCTATTTATTACAATTCTTTTTCTTTTTTTTAAGATGGAGTCTCGCTCTGTCGCCCAGGCTAGTGAAGTGCAGTGGTGCGATCTCGGCTCACTGCAAGCTCTGCCTCCTGGGTTCACATCATTCTCCTGTCTCATCCTCCCAAGCAGCTGGGACTACAGGTGCCCACCACTACGCCTGGCTAATTTTTTCTTTTTTTTTTTGTATAGTTTATATGACCTAACTGCAAACATTTTAAAACTAAGCCTTAACAATTTTTAAATATCTCCCTACCTTTTCTCCCTCTCTCTCTCTCTAGTATTTGTATTTATTTCTCTCTCATTACCATATTATTTACCTTCATTTAATTATCAGTTGATAGTATTCTCTGTATCCTAGCAAAAAGACAAAAGTGAAATATTAATCAAAAGATTTATCATTTGTAAATTCATTTTTATAAGGGTGCTGCAAAGAATTTTCTTGGCAAACAAGATATCTTATAAATCACATGTGATGACTTTCGTTATATGTACATCAGCTACGTTAAACAAGAAAGTGATACTGGCTAGGATGCAGATATGGGTTTCTTATTTTTTAATGACACTATATTAATTAAAATAATATTCTACTTAAACTCAAAGGTACGATGATGATCACTGTGTAAAATGTCTTACTGCTATATTTATAATAGCTTACAGTCTTGCTAGCGATTGGAAAAGAATAGTACCACATGCATATGGTAAAATAGACCAAAATCATCAGCAGTTTATTGACTTCCACCCCAGTCACCAGTAAGAATTCAAAAGTAATTAATTTTTAAACATTGCTCTTATACTTCAAATCTTGTAAAATTTACTTGTTTGTTTTGGTATTGTTTTTTGTGTTAGCATTTTCTACAATGCTAAAGTAATTCTTTTTTTCCTAAAATAATCATGCTCTATGTGGATAAAAGAGTTTAACTTATCTTCCCAACATTTATGCCTTTTGCCTTTTATTTCATTTTCTTGCCTTGTTGCACTGGCTAGGATATCCATTGCAATTTTGAATGGAAATAGCAGAAGCAAAATCCTTGCCTTGTTTTGATCTTGTGGTGAGTATTCAAAATTTCAATTTGTTTTCTGATTACTTCTTTTATTTATTAGCATGTGGCTTAATCTCCAAATATTGGGGGTTTTCTAGGGAAATCAAACATATTCTATAAGATCTATTTGTGTTGAAATTTATTGTTGCTGTTTTATGAGCCAGTATATGGTCTATCATGTAGAACATTCCATGTGCACTTAAAAATATACATATTCTGAATTTATAGGCTGTAATGTTTCAGAAAGATTAATTAATTCAAATTGTTGGTATTGTTCAAATCTCCAATATTGTTAATGATGTTGCTTACTTTTTTAATCAATTACAAAGACAGTGGTGTTAAAACCTCCAACTGTGTTTGTGGATTTGCCTATTTCTCCATTTAGTTCTGTAATTTTTTTCCCTTCAGGCATTTTGAAGCATTGTTACTGAGTTCATATACAGATAGAAATGTTAGATTCTTTCTCATGGGTTGAACTTTTAATGAAATGTTTCCTATTCACCCCTGATAATATTTTTTGTCCTATAGTCTACTTTACGTGGCATTAATATACCAACTCTTATTTTTCTGGTGTATACTATTTGCACAGTTTATATGTTTCCACAATTTGACTTTCAACCTATCTGTGTATTTGTATTTGGTACATTACTTGTACAAAGCATATAGTTGGGTCTTTCAAAATACCTTGACAAACCTTTTAATTGTAGAATGTAGTCCATTTATCTTTAATATAATTGTTCATCTGTTTGGATTAGGTTTATCACCTTGCTGTTTGTTTTCTAGCTGTCCATCTGATTTTTTTTTTCTTCAATTTTTCACTTACTGCCTGTTTTGGTTAATACAATTTTTTAGTATTCTATTTTAATTTCTCTATTGTCTTTTATCTTAGTATTATCATTTTACATTTTTCCTGGAAATAAAAATCCTTAATTTAGCACAGTTTTTTTTAGTGCTAAGAACATTTTATTGTATTTCACCACATATTCTATTATGGTATGCATTTCGATTCTATTTATCCTCTAACTTTTAGCTACATAGCTCCACATATTTTATGAAAACTAAATAATACATCTATAGATTTCATTAATACCAAAGTGCAATGTTATTTTTACATTAAATAATTTATTGTTTTTGCATTAAATTAAGACACAAACAGTAATATTTTATATTCTTCATATATTTACTATTCCCAGTGTTTATTATTTCTTCCTGTAGATCAAAGTTTCATTTAGTGTGGCTTCCCTTTAAATTGAATAATTTTCTTTATTTTTTTTATAGTGTAGCTGTACTGGTGACTAGTGTTCTTAGCTTTTGTTTATGTGAGAATTTGGCCTTATTTTTTGAAGGACATTTTGCTGCATATAAAATATGACCTGAAAGTTATTTTTAATTTTAATACTTTAAAGCTGTTTAGTCATTGCCTTCTAGCCTCTATTGTCTCTAGGAAAATGTCTGCTATTATTAGCACTATTGTTATCCATTGCATAATTTGTCTTTTTTTTATGACTGCTTTTCTTGTTTTCCTTCAGCTTCTATTTGTTTTACTATAATTTTCTTAAGTGTGCTTGTCTAGGCATTTATCTTGTTTAGGTTTTATAGAAGTTATTTGATCTGCCAGTTGATGTTTTCTTTCTTTTTTCACAAATTTGGAAATTTTTCAACCATTATATTTTATATGTTTTAAATATATTTCCTGTTCTACTTTATCCTCTCCCTCTGCTACTTGAATTACAAGTATGTTAGATTGCTTGATCTTGTTCCACTGTTACTTCAAGTTCTCTTAAATATTTTTCAATCTATTCTCTGCCTTTTTTCCATATTGATGAATTTCTATTCATGTGTTTTTAAGCTCAGTAATTCTTCAGGCTTTCATTTTCTATTAAGTCACCCAGTTGATATGTCACTTCAAATATTGTGCTTTTTAGTTTGATAATTGTCAATGAGCTCTTTTAGAAATAGTTTCCATTTATCTGCTGAGATTCATTATAATGGTCTTTTTCTTCAAGCTTTTGTACATATGTATAAAAATCGTTTATAAGTTCCCGAAAACTAATTCAACCTTTGGGTCATTTCAGGCTTCATTTCTACAGAATACTTTTTTGTTGTTGTTGTTAGTTTTAGACACATTCTTTTTCATTTTCCTGTCTAGTAACGTTTTTATTGTACGTTAGACATTGTGGTAATGCATTGTAGTGAGTCTAGCTCTATGTTTAAAAACATAGATTAAGGTTGTATGTTAGATGCTCTCTGCAATAACTATCTAACTCTGCTGTTATAATGGGAAATAAGCAACAAAAAATAACTAAAGAAACAAATATGGCTATGTTCTAATAAAACTTTATTTACAAAACTGGTGGTTTGCCTATGTGGTATAGTTTACTCAACTTTTCTCTAGAGTATGCCTTTTTTATTTTTTATTGTTTGGTAAGTGGTGTTAGGTTTTATTATGGCAGGCAGTTAGATAAACTGGAAAATACTTTTTGTTCTGTACTTTTTTTTTGTTTAATTCATATTTTGATGGCTCTATATCAGTTTTGAGTATTGCTCTAGGTGTTTTTCTTACACCCAAAGTATGGGCTTTCCATATCTCTACTAAATAGCCAAGTTGTTCAGCAAAGACTCTTAGGCTGACTGTAACTTCTGGTGTCCCATTCAGCAGTCAGCCAAACATCAAATGATTACCTATAGGCACTGTGGAGTTTCACCTCTGTATATCCAGGCCAGCTCTTAGCCAAGGCCCATGTTTTGCATCCCTATGCATACTTCTGTTTACTAACTCTATGCTGCTCCTTCTTATCCAGTATTCTGCTCAAACATTCTAGACATTTTTGCTGATTTGAATTCTCATCCCTGCATCCTCAGTGCAACAAAATTGTTACTCAGTTTGGGCTTCACCTCCCTGTGCACCAGAACAATAAATATACCCAGTCAGAAGCTCGTGAGATTGCAGTAATTACCTCAAGTTCACAGTCTTACATTACCTGTTGTTTATATTTTTTTTCTAGTTTTTAAAGTTTTTTTTTTTTCTTTTGGTGAGAGGGCAAGTTCAGTACCAGTTATTTTGTTAAGACTGAAAGTGGATATACATCAATGCTTTGCAAAGCATTCTTAAATTTTTCAATAAGGCTCCATTCATTTCTGCTGAGATTAGACTTGTGGAATATTTCATCAAGTTTAGGTCATTGGTTGTTGACCACTCAATAATATTTCAACATAGCATTCAGAATACATTGAGTGAATTTATATATCTGAAATGTCATTACCTGAATATATAACCATTAAGTATGCAACTGTGCCAACAATTGTATAGGGAGAGTTTAAACAGTAAAAGAGTTTAATATTTAAAGAAAACTATACATTTGAATGACTACATTATAGACTATGGATACTTTTGATCTAATTCTTAATATTTCCCTATACAATTTCATATTTTCCTATTCTTCGGTATTCCATATATACTAAAATCAGTTAGTGCTTTGCTTGTCACTCTTCATATGTGTCTCTAGTTGTAAAAGCCCTGACATTGAAATCTATATTGGAAATAATGTACTTAGAATAATCATGATTATCAAATTTTAATTATTTTAAGAATGTAATTGAAAATATAAATCAGAAACATAGTATGTCCACTGTAATGCATATGTCAGTAATCTGATCAAGCATATAATTTTTACACACAGAAAACTTGACAGAAAGTCAGAAGACTGGTTTCTATTCCTAGTTATCCTGCTCTAGTATTCACAACTATTTTGGGTCTCAGCCCAGTGGGAGCTTGGGGTAGAGCCTCATTCTGCATGAAAGCTACCTAGAATGTTTGTTCAGAATGAAGATTTCTGGGGAGTCCATCCAAATCTCGCATATATTAAAGGTCAAGAATCTTTGATAGAAAAGATGGTCTCTGATATTACATTTATATCCAAAGTCTTTATTAAAAGAACATGTAGTAAAGCAACGTTTCTTTTTAACAAAATTATTTTTTTTTTTTTTTTTTTTTTTTTTTTTTTTTTTACATTAATAGTTACTTTATTCATAGTCACCCAAACCAGGAACCACCCATATATATGTCTTCCAACTGGTGAAAGAATAGACAAATATGGTTCATCCAAACAACGAAATATTACTCAGGTACAAACTATTGATACACAGAACAATATAAGGGGACTTCAAAAAGCTTGTGGAAAATGGAATTAAAAGATTCAAAATTTAAAACTACAAACTTTATTACTGAACATAAGCTCTATCAAGTGTGAGACACTTTTGTAAATGATGATACCAGCTATTTAGTTCACCCCTAAATAACTGAGGGTCCTGGAAATTTAATCATGTCAATGCAGTCATTTTACATTATTAACTGAAGAAAATGGGTACCCTTTATAGATTTTAAGATTAGGAAACAAAAAGAGGTCGGAAGGAGCCAAATTAGGACTATAAAGCGGGTGCCCAAAACTTTCCTGTTGAAAAATCTCACAAAATTGTTAGCCAGAATGGTCTCGATCTCCTGACCTCGTGATCCTCCCGCCTCGGCCTCCCAAAGTGCTGGAATTACAAGCGTGAGCCACCGTGCCCGGCCTACACCTATTTTCAAAGAAAAAATTAATTTTGTTCATGCCCTAACTAAAGAAGACCAACAATTAACAGCACAGAAATTAGCCAGCCCCATAGCCCTGTAAATTGGTTCAGCTTACACAATTCTGAGTGAAAATTTTACATTGAACAAAATTATTTCTACACCCTTGTGGTGTTTAAAACAGAGGCTGCTCTTTGGAAAGTTAACAGATGTGGCAAATACAGGATTTAACTTGCTATTAAAACACGTAACTTACAGAAATCAACTTTACACCCACCAGTATTATTTTGTGAAAGGAGTTAATACTTTGCCATTAACTTTGAAGAAGGCTATTTAACCTCTTTAATTTTAATAGACACATACTGATTGTATTATGATCATAAATTGAATGAGGAACATTATATGATTGGAAAAATGATTTCTAATGCTCCTTCTGGATTTGCCTTTCTCTCTATATACAACGTGTAAAATCTGAAGATTGACACCATTCCACATGTAACTTTTATTATATAGACTACTATTTACTTTGTTATAGTTAACAAATGTATAATAATTATTTTGTCAGATTACATTTTACGAATATTTTTCTCCATTTGAAGTAAAATTCCAAGTTTTTTTAGGCTACTCGCCTATATCCAAGTTTCCTTAAGAGAACTTCTATTTCTGCGTGTAAACAGTATTGGAACAACAATTATTATTCCGCCTTTTTTCTTCTCACTCCTTACTTCCCCAAAGAAGAAAGATTTGAAACTCAGATTACAATTTATTCCATATCTGGATCTTTCTAAAGTTCTGGCATGCATTGTCAGTGGCTTCTTAACCCAAATTGTACTAAGAATGCAATGAATGAACACATTAGGCTCTGTTACTTGTGAAGCATACAGATGACTCTAAATATATTGCTTTTAAAATAAACCTTGTCAAATTACAGAAATGTGGTGAAGCATACCCTTATCTACAGAATAGGGAGGGTGGCATTGTGCTGGGCAGATTTTCTACAACGAAAACCTCATGTAATTAACATGACTCTAGCCCTTTAACTTTTAACATGCTTCCCCAATTAAGCTTTCAAGGCCTATGAACTACAATATCTGGCCACAGCTGCTAGAAATTGATTTATCCCAGAAGATCACTGGAGCTTCTGACCTCTCTGTTAGAGAATTTTATTTAGTTTTTTAGATATTTGCCTCCTTTTTGCCCTAGAGGAAGTGTGAAAAAAAAGATGTAAATATTTGCATATGTTCTAAGATAAGCTTTCACTATTTCAATCTTTTTTTTAATACTATGTATTTGTCTTTAGTCAATTCTGTAAAGGTTGAACTATAGCTGTTTAATGTTACATACACTTGCAAAATTATATAATGCAAAGAATATTTAGTTAGATTATCTTGTAAATACTAAAATGATATGTGGCGGATGTTTTGCTTACCTATCAAAAAATTTTATTTCAGTCTAAATCCTCACATAAATTATTATTACTACTACTGTTGTTGCATTTATAAAATTAATGATTAAGTATTAACCAAATAATAATTCTCTTTTGAAATGTGCTAAATAATCAAATCATCATCTTGGGTACAGAACCTGTATAGCCCTTTCCATTGGCTTTTTTTTTTTTTTTTTACTTTTTTTTTAAAAAATAGAGTTTGCAACAGTTATATGTCAGAAATGTCCACTTTTTTAAAGAATTCAAGACCAATATATCCTGTCTTGACTTTGCTGAAGAAAACCTTCCTGCACACAGCACCTTATGTTTACATGTGAGATTTGTCACTGTGAAGATTCCTGCCTCATCTGTGTTTTGGCATGCAGCAGCCCCATGGGACAGCAACATGCCCTCCCCAGGGCTGCTTTTGCCAGCACTGCACTTTTGCTTCTGTCATCCCCTGCCGTGGTCCTAGTGGTTGTAACAAACCACAGGTGTTACAAACTCTAAATTGGAATTCGATGTTGGATTCAAAAAAACTCATGATAATTACACAGCTGTTTTAAATTGTGGTTAAGTGGCCAAAAACTGCCAAGAAACCCCACCCACATTCATTACTGTCTAAACGAAAAGGACGTGTATACAGTGATTATGAAGTTTCATATGAATCCCCCAAGCCATAGAGCAGACTTTCCTAATTGTCAGCTGGACTGTGCAGTGCTTGTTTAAAATAATTAGAGTGCCGCAGCAGCCTCAGCAGCAAACCTCTCTCTCTTTTTTTTTTTAAATCTCAGTGCAGGTTTTTATATCAAATACTATCAGCTTCCTGTTCATTTTGACACTATTATTCTGCCAGTCTGGAAAATGGAGAAGAGGAAAGAAAAGAATTATCCTTAATGTACACAAATAATGCAGCTCCAAAGGCAGGAAGATATAGCACCATGTGTGAGATGGATGGAAACAATTCAGCAAACAAATCTAAACTGGGAGAAAAAAAAGCGGTTCTCTCTTATTTTTTTCAAGAAGGATAGCTGAAATCTTTCTTAATTACCGCTTATTCCAATGACAGAATTGTAATTTATCATTTAGTTGTAATTTGACATATGTTCACACCTTTGCCATTTCCAATTTCCTCCTTCATTCTAATTGTCTGCTTCACTCGCCTGTCATGCGCTCCTCTTGGGATTAATTCGAGCTGTCTGTCTGCACCAGGCTACCAGCACACTTGGGGCTGCCGAGAGCGTGACAGTGTCAATGTGCACACAGTTTATCTAAGACATTACCCAGCCATCACACTCCGGGATCTTCACTTCGCTCAGTGTTTACTGTTTATTCCACTTTGCATTTGTGACTTTTCCGTGTTTTATTAGACTCTAATTATGCTCTTGGCTGTCAGCTGTAACGAGAGAAAATGTTACGTTAATTACAGTGGAGGGGGAGGCGCTTGGGATTGGTAGTAAATGGACCAGTAGATGTCTCTCTCTGTCTCTAAGATCCACGCGTGATTTAAATACTCTTCTTGCTTCTCTTTGGTTTGCATCCTTGATAGATGCCGGCACTCAAATGTAAATATACAAACATTTAAACGAACGTAGCTTTTATATGCACAACTGTATTTTTCTTCATCTCATCCAAAACTAGGAACGTTGGCATAGTAAGACAGAAACCTCAGCTTTCAAGTAACCATGGGTTTTTTAAAAGGTCAGTTGTTTAATTCATGGATGTTGTCAACACAAGCATGATGCGGAGTGGCGATGGTGAGGAGCGTATTTAGTGAGCACTGGTAGAGTACAAATTTTTATAGAGGTAGCTGTTGTTTTGAAGCATTAGAAACAGTTAATAGTCATTTTTTCTCCTTCCTAAGGCCACCTCAGCCCATTAAAATCTAGCAATAATTTCTGCATATGGCATCAATATTTTTTTCTTGCTTTCTTCAGAAAAAGTTCTTGTTGCTTCCAGCCTACCTAAACCATAAAAATATGTTTTCTGTTCTCCTGCTACATAGATTTTCATTGTAGCTAAAACTTCCTGGTAATATGAAACAGAGGAAATATATCCTCCCCCACCCCTTTAGGTTGTTAACGTGGGTGGTAATTCATTAAATTGGTTGCATCATTCTCCCAATGGCCTGAAAGAGTGAAAGTGACTACTTTGAATTTTCAAATTATCCATGAAAATTGATTTATATTTTATTTTCTCCTTATAATTTCATCAGTCTTGTTTCAGGTAATTGTGGGACTGAAGCTAATCTGTGGCTTAGATTTCTTTCCTATTTTTTGTAATCCCAGCAATTCTCCCAATTATGTGTTTTGGCTTCCGAATCAGCTTTAATTCTATATACTGTCAGATGCTGTATAACTGCCTGATCATTACTTCACATATTCTTAACTTGTAGAATACCTGTATTTCTACAGGTGTATATTAAATCATATTCCTAAGAGTTAGAGTTTTAATGGGAAATTAATAAGGCATGAGTGAAGAAAGTAACAGTCTGTAAAATATGAACAAAGTTGTGAAATATTGTCTAGGCTTTTTTTTTTTTTAACTTTCAAATAACAGATGATAAATTTCTGGCTATTACTGACACTACTTTAACTATAATATAAACATTATATACCAAGACAATATCTAAGAATATTAACGTCTCGTGCTGATCAAAAGCAACTTTTTGTTAAGTTTCATTTTTATTCTTCTAACATTATTCTAGGGTAAATCAATTGTGAAATATTATTAAAGTCTAAATTAAGCTTATTGAAGTTGTGCAACTAGAATGCAACCAATTATAATCCCAATCTCAGCAACTAGAATTTTCTAGTATTTAATTTTTAAGCTACATGCATTGACAGAGAAAATATAAAAGTTCAAGAGTAAAGGGAGAGAGATGAGACAATGAAGAAGACAGTAGAAAAGGAAATAAAAACAAGTGCAACTTGAGGACAACAAATCATCAAACTAGCTAAAATGTTGTATTAAACACGAACAGTCAAAAAGTTATATAATATTTGAACTCTCCTATTAGGGATTAATTTTAGCACTATGCATAATTTTATGGAAATAATATAAGACCTTGATTATTACATACCTGTGTTACTGAAACACATTTTCAACTGACTTATTCTCTTCTTTCAAATGCAGAACCTCTCTAATGAACGTTGTTATGATCCTCTCATGAATCTAGCTCAAATATTCTCTTCATTTTAGGGGTCCCTGCCTTACTTTCTTTACTGGCTCTTAAAATCTTCCATAATTTGATTTTGTTCTAAATGTGTATATACCTATTTCCCACGACTCTATTGTAAGAACATGCCATGCTCATTATTGACGGATTGATTGGTTTATTCATTTATTCACATTTGTTGGACAGATAATAGTAACGTATATAAAGCAGTCAGTAAGGCAGAAACCATTTCTAGAGTCATGGAACGTACTCTCAGGTGACCAGTTTGTTCTTTGCTGATTCCCACACAATAATTATGTTTGCCTCTGTGCTCTTGCTTGTATTACCTAGTTTTTCTCTTTCCACATATTTCTGTCAGCTCTGAAAAGCCAACATACTCCTCTTCTTTTTTTCTTTCCCCTGAGACAGGGTCTCACTCTGTCGCCCAGATTGGAGTGCAGTGGTGCGATCTTGGCTCACTGCAACCCTCCGCCTCCCGGGTTCAAGCGATTCTCCTGTCTCAGCCTCCGGTGTAAGCTGGGACTATAGGCATGTGCCACCACGCCCGGCAATTTGTTTTGTTTTGTTTTGTTTTGTTTTGTTTTGTTTTGTTTTGTTTTAGTAGAGACGGGGTTTCATCATGTTATTCAAGCTGGTCTCCAACTCCAGACCTCAAATGATCCGCCCATCTCAGCCTCCCAAAGTTCTGGGATTACAGGTGTGAGCCACCGCGCCTGACTCCAACCTATTTTTAAAAGTACAGATTAAGTCTAATCTTTCTAATGAAGTATTTCTATCCCACACAGAACCAGAAAATTTCTCATTTTATTACGTATTATTTTATATATTTTTAAATATTTGTTTTTTTCAATTTTATTGAGTCGAAATCTGTTTCCCTTTTATGCTCCAATGGCTAAAGCAGTATTTCTTGAGTAAGAACGTGCATCACAATAATTTGTGGAGCTTTTTAATAGTCTACTTCCAAATTGCTATACTTTAGAGGTTGGGTCCCTGGGTGCATTTGTTTACAAGATATCTTAGCGTTTAAGTCCCTGGCTGTACTGGTTTAAAAGCCATCCCAAGAAAATTTGGTGCATTCTTCTGGTTAAGAGCCACTGTCTTAACCAACATGAGACACAGTGCACATTGATTAATGAATGAACTGACTGATCTACTAATTAAACGGTATTATGTTGCTTGGCCTGCACAGTCCTAAGAAAGTTAAATCACTTTACCTGTGCTTCTATATATTTCCTATAGAAGCATGGTAAAGGACTTTGGAATATTCATATGAAAGATTAGTGTAATGTCCTATTTTTATTGTATTTTATTAGATGCAATTGACAATAAATGACTCTAAACCTGTATTTAATGAAAGAAAATTATGAAAAAAATTACTATTTTATTTGAAACAAAAGAAATTCATATGATATATTTTGCAATTATCAAGTAAAATAAAAATAGTATGGCTAGAAAACAAGAATCTTAGTTATAAAATGTTTATATTAAATTTCTAAAAATCAAGATAATTTATATAAAACATGAGATGAAGAAAAGACTTATTTCTTAATGTTTTGTAATTTAAAGACTTCCTAGAAGAATATATGAACTTGTGCTGATAAATCATAGTTGAAATAATTTGGTCTGCTTTGCAAAATGGAGTTACAGGCATTTGAAATTATGACTAAGTGGCCAAATAAGCAATCTAATAACCCATTAAGACTGTATATGGTCAAAGTGCCTATTTGTTTGGATGACTGTGACTCTGGTAGAAAACTTTAAAGCATATCAATTTAAAAGAGTTTAATGGGAGAATATCAGGAGAGCTTACATAAAAACTACAAGACCTGAACATAAATAGGAAGCCAGGATCCTACTATCAAAAAATCAGCAAAAAAATAACCTACAATGCATGTTACTTCCACTAATTTTAGTATTTTTACAATATAGGAGAGAATATGCTGTTGTCAATCTCCTTTTCTCCATCTGCATTTAATGGGCAAAAATAGGTGATACGGAAATACAAAGGAAAACAAAACAAAAAAAATTATTTGGATTATGCCATATTTGCTTGATGCAGATCAACTTTACCACAACAAAGTATAAAATTTGAGCAAAATTTAAAAAAAATTGAAGCCATCATTAACCAGAATGTTAGAGGTATAGATAAAGAAGAAAATGGAAGGTTCCATGATTTTCATTTTTTTGAGTTTCATTTTCAATTAAAATATAAATAAAATTTATCAATATCCTATGCCACTTCTCCCCTCACCCTTCCAGTTACTTGCACCAAAACTAAAGGAAGTTATGTAAACCCAATAAAATTTTTCCAATATGAAAGCTTGGAACTTTATAAAGTAATGTAGAGAAAAGATAAGGGAAAAATAGTAATTGGTTAAATATGAATTATGAAGACATAAAAATAATAATGACCTATGAAGAAAAAACACATAAAATTAATATCCATGGCCATAAGCAACACAAGAGGCAGGAGGTGAATAAAGAGCGTTCTAAGATCCTCCAGAAAGTAATAAAGAACTAACTTACTTAAAATCCTGGGACGTCATGAGGATGTATCATTTCTTAAAAAATAATTTAAAGATTTCAAAAAGAATGTATAGTGCTAAAACTAGATGATAAAAAATGCTTAATCAAAAAAGAAAAAAAGAAAAGAAATATATAATAAGCAGAATCAACAAAACAAATAAGAAGATGGCAGATTTAAACCTCAAAATAAAACCTAATGCAATTAGTATAGATTAATAATTTTAAAAGGTTTGGAAAACTATAGCTTTAATCTGTTTTTTAAAAATATGGATAAAGTTTTATTGAAACACAGTCACATTCATTTATTTCTGTCTGTGGCTGCTTCTGAACTATAATGGCAGAGTTGAGTAGCTGTGACACACAATAGATGTGGCCCACAAAATAAAAGATAATCTGGCCTTTTATTTAAAAAAATCCCAATCCTTGCTCTAAAACCTAGATTATCAAAATAAAAGAAAGAAATTTTCTATACCACTTAAATTGCTATAAACAAGTAAATAAATACAGGATATACAAATGTAAATATGTGTGTTATATACTATATGAATATAAGTACATAGAAATTTTGAAAGAAAAAATATGAAAAAAACATATCATATAAACACCAGAAGAAAACTAGTGGAATTTATTTTAAAGTAAAAAAGCATCAGTTAATATAAAAAGGGATATTTCATAATTATTAAGAAGAAAACTGGAAGAGGAAATAATAGTTATACATTTTTATGTACCTACTAGCATAGCTCCATGTACATAAAGCTAAAACTGGTAGAAGGAAAAAGGGATATTTATAAATACGTATTTTAACACTTCTCTCGTTAACTGACAGAACAAACCTGTCTATCCATAAATAAGAATGTGAATGTTTGAACCACACAATTATAAACTACTTAATTGATGTCTGCTCTCTGTTTGTCCACCCATCCATCCATCCATCGAGCTATCTTTCTGTCAAACTCACTCAACCACATAATATACAATATATATTGTTTTCAAGGGTTTATGGGGTGTTTATCAAAATGTAATATACATTGTGCAATAAAGCAAGTCTCAAAAATAATCAAAATAGGAAATCATACATAATGTGCTCTATCCATAGTAGAATTAACATTAAAATCAATAATAAAATGTACAAATATTTTGAAATTAAGCAACAAACTTGTACATAACCCATGGGCCAATGAAGTTAAAATGTAAATTAGAAAATAGTTTGAGCTGATTGACAATAAAAAAATGGCATATCAAAACCAGTGAGATGCAAATAAAGAGCATACTTGGTAAAAGCACATTGCACATTTTATAATTATAAAATGATCATGTTTTAAAAACACTACTTATATTATCAAGAGACAACTAAAATTATTCATCTCAAGAAGTTAGAAAGCAGCACCAAATTAAACACAAAGGTAGTAGGAGGAAATAAAGATAACACTAAAAATTAATAAGAAAAACAACACAGAGATGAGGAAAGCCTAAATTGGTTCTATGAAATACCAATAAAACTGATAAACCTGTTTAGCCTGACCAGAAAGGAGGAGGCGAAAGGGAACAAATTAGCCTATCATGAATGATAAAGAAGACACCACTAAGCCTACACAGATATTAAAACTAAGACTCTAACTAAAGATTTGTAATAATAATATGTTGAAAACAACTTACTCAAAAAATGAAAAATTTATATGAAATTCACATATATCAAAACTGACACAAGATCTACAAAAGAAAAGCAATGGCCGTATATCTGTTAAATTTGTCAGATCTCGAAATGAGAATCTTCTTCCTATTAAAGCTATAGAATATGTTCCAATCAACAATGAATTCTACAAATCATTCAGAAAAAATAATGTAATCCTATATGAAATATTCCAAAGAAAAGCAAAGAAGGAACAATTCCCAATTTATTTTATAAACTCAACAATCTTTTATAAGAATGGGGAAAATGTATATACCAATCTCTTTAAACAA
>NW_016806622.1:132582-144233 GCF_001698545.2 Rhinopithecus bieti
AATTCTACAAATCATTCAGAAAAAATAATGTAATCCTATATGAAATATTCCAAAGAAAAGCAAAGAAGGAACAATTCCCAATTTATTTTATAAACTCAACAATCTTTTATAAGAATGGGGAAAAATGTATATACCAATCTCTTTAAACAAAATTCTTAAAAAGAGTTTTTTAAAAAAAAGTTCTTAAAAAACCAACTAGGTTTTTTTGTTTATATGAATCCAAAGTTGGACAATTGTTAACCCATCAATGTAGTGCATCAGACTAACAGAGCAAAAGAGAAATATCATGTGTTTATCTCAAAAGATGCAGAGAAAGACAGCTAGCATGAAACCATTAGTAAACTAGAAGTAGAAATTTTCTTTAGGAGCATACAAAAAATTACAGTAAGCTTTCCATCTAAATCAAGAATGAGATAAATATATCTACCATCATCACTTCAATTCAAATATGTACTTGAGATGTAGTCAGTGCAACATATCACAAAAAAGAATGGTATAGGAATTCAAAATGAAGAAATAAAAATGTCTTCTTAAGATAATGTTGAAAGCATGTAGAAAATTCCAAAGAACCAATTGGAATTAATATCTAAATTTAACATGGTCTTTAAATATAAAATTAGTAAATAAAATTAATTTTATGTCTATATACCAACAATGAACAGTTATAAAGTAAAATCGAGAAAATTATTATAATTTGCAATAGCACCAAATATCATTGAATAAGAAAAAATCTCACAAAATTTATAAATCTCTCTACACAAAAAACTACAAAGTATTTTTGAGAGATTAAAGAAAGCCTAAATATAAAGAAGGGCATATTACGACCATGAAAGAAAATGTCAATTTTCCCCAAATTGATCCAGAGAGTCAATGTAATCCCCAAAAAAATTCCAAAAGTTTTGTTTTACAGACACTGATAAGATTCCAAAATGTATACAGAAGTGCAAACAGCCAGGGGAGAATCAAGACACATTAGACATGCTTGAAATAGAACAAAATTTTAAGACTTACACTATGAGATATTAGGAACTGGTGTAAAGCCACCGTAGTTTAAAAAATGAGGGGACCTTTAATGGAAGCATAGATAAACGGCCACTGTCATAGAATAGGGTGTCTAGAAATAGACCAACATATATAAATACACTGGACTGATAACAAGGTGACGCCTTCAAGTGATAGGAAAACAACTGTCTATTCAATAAATGATGCTGGGTCACTGAGACATCTTTTTGGGAAAACGATAAATGTTAACTCTCCCTCACATCAGGAGGAAAATTAATTCCATGTGGATTATAGAATAATGTATAAAAGATAAACCATAAAGTTTTAGAAAATTACATATAGAAGATTTTGACCCTGGTATAGGTAAATATTTCTTAAACAGAAAACAGTTTTCCCAACCATAAAGGAAAATATTGATAATTTATGTATAATAAAATTAAGATATCATGTTTATTAAAATATACTATTTTAATAGAGAGAGTGAAAAATAAGTCACAGGGCAGGAGAATATTTAATATATATAACTGATAAATTACATGTATGCAGAATATATAAAGAACTTCTGCCGGGCATGGTGGCTCATGCCTGTAATCCTAATACTTTGGGAGGCTGAGGCAGGCGGATTACCTGAGGTCAGGAGTTCGAGACCAGCCTGACCAACATGGTGAAACCCCATCTCTAGTAAACATACAAAATTAGCTGGGCGTGGTGGCACATGCCTATAATCCCAGCTACTCGGGAGGCTGAGGCTGGAGAATCACTTAAACCCAGGAGGTTGCAGTGAGCGGAGATTGCGCCATTGCATTCCAACCTGGGCAACAAGAGCAAAACTGTCTCAAAAAAAAAAAAAAAAGAAAAAAAAAAAAAAAAAGGCTTCCAAAACCACTGAAGATGAAAAAGAGCTAACCAAATATGAAAGTTGGCAATAAATACATTAAAAATACTTAACTTTATCAGTTTTCAGGGAAATGCAAGCTAAAATCACAATGAGATACAACACCACACATACTAAAATGGCGAAAATTATACTAACAATACCATATATTGACAAAGAGGTAGCATAATTGGAACTCATACGTTGCTGACAGGGTTTAAATATTTAGCATCATTTTGAAAAACTGCAGTGGTAGCTACAAATGTGAAAATGCATATTCTAGGTAATTCTACTGATATGCACACACTTGTCAGAACTGTGTATGTCTGTTCCCCAAAACATATATACAAGAATGTTCATAAGTTACATTATGTGCAATAGTAAAGCAAATATTGCATGCTCTCTTTTATAAGTGGGAACTAAATGATGAGAACGCATGGACACATAAAGGGGAATAACACACACTGGAGCCTTTTGAAGGGTGGAGGTTGGGAGGAGGGAGAGTCTCAAGAAAAAAGACTAGCGGGTCCTAGACTTAATATCTGGGTGATGAAATAATCTATACAACTAACCCCCATGACTCAAGTTTACCTATTTAACAAATCTGCATTTGTAACCCTGAACTTAAAATAAAAGTTAAAAAAAGTTGGAAAATGAATGACCATCAAAAATAAAATAGGTAAATAAATGTGCAATTTCACACAATGGACCACTATACAGCTATGAAAATAAATTAAATATTGTTACACCAGCAACATGAATGAGTATCAGGCTATTACTATGAGTGAAGAAAAGTTAAACACAAAATAATATGTATTATATAATTTCATTATACAAATTTTTAAAACAAGCAAAACTAACAGTGTTAGATACTGGGGTAATGGTTGTCTTTGGATAGACAGTCTAGCTGTGACTGAAAAAGGCACATTGGAGCTTCTGGGATTTTGGTAATATTTTATTTCTTGATCCAGCAGTTTTTACTAGTTTGTCCACTTTGTAAGATTCACCAATCTGTGAATGTATCATCTCTCTCTCCTTCAGCTCATGCTGTAGACTGAATTGTGTCCCTTCAAATTCATGTTAAAGCCCTTACCCCCTTGTGATTGTATCTGGAGATGGTGGGGCCTTTGGGAGGTAACTAAGATTAAGCTCATGAGCATGGGGCCATAATCTGGTGGAATCACTGGCTTTAGAGGAAGCCACAATAGACCTCTTGCAGTTATGAGTACAAGTATACTGTGTGCTTGTAGAAAATCTCAAAGAATCTATAGGAATTAATATCTAAACTTAAGACAGTCTTTGGATATAAAATTTCAATCATAATTGAACAGTGATGTGTGTTCCTATTGTTATATGATATACAGTTTTCTCTAGTCCAACCTGAGATCCAGGTATATAATCCAGGTACTGTATAATGGTATTAGTGTATATGATTATAAATTATTGAAAAATTTAATTCCGCAGATTTCTAGGAAATTCTATAATCTATAATAATCAATACATTTAGATTTTAACTCTATGTGGGTATCAAATATTGCAAATCTTTCTAACATACTTTCGTTCACTGATTTTTTTTTTTTTTTTTTTAGGTTTTACTCTCTTCTAAGTTGTCTTGCTTCTGTTTAGCCAATTTGGACTCTGTTTTCAAGAATATATACTCAGATACGGACTGTAATTATACCTCTCATTTTAATTCTTTTAAATACCATACGCCTCTACAAAAAAAGAGAAAGATAAAGCTACTAAAAGCAAGCATTGGTTTTGTATGTGTACACCTGAGTCTTGAAATACAAGGACTTCGAAGTGATAATAGAATACTTTGCATTTGCATTGTGTACTTTCCTTTCTAAAGCACTTCACATAATTTAACTTATTGTATCTGATTACATATTTTATTAGCATATTATTTAATGCAGTACACAGAAACATAAAACTATTCTTTAAAATACTTGTTTCATTCTGCTTCTACATTAGCAGTCTCAACTCATCTATATTTTGATCAGTTATCTGCTATTCTTTCTTTTGAACATTTCATTTCAAAACCAGAATTAAGGAGTAATTGTAAATGTAGCATGCTTTTCTCCCTAGTTATTTCAAAGTTAATTTGTTGTCTTGATGGTATATTTTACTTTTTCTGGCATTTTCCTCACTGTTGTGTTAAAATAATTTTTAACTGGTTTTAAAATAATCAGTGTGGCTATTCTAAAGAGTCTTAATTGATTACTACCTTATTGCTCACAGCTCATTCTTCATCCTCTGTTACTAATTTTAAATCCTTTCCTTATACTCTGCCATTTGAAACTATAGATTTTCAATATTTTTTATACATTGATTCACCAAACCTCTCACCCTTGAGCAACAACCTCTTATGAGGTGATTTTGTGTCTGTCCTCTATTCCCCCACATTTTGCCCTTTGGTAAGGTTTTACCCTGAAACGTCATCTCTTTTTTGAGCAGCATTGACAATCCCTGCTACAAGATTGAATATTCCTCACAATGATTTCAATTGCTGCCTTTCAATTGTTTGGGCTTACTCTTCCATAAAGCAATAAAAAACTCTCTACACAAAGATATTCCACATCAAGTTGGTAGCAAGTAAACATAATTAACGTATAAAAGACAAAGGATTAAAGTTGCTTAATGGAATTGTCTGTTTCTAAGCATCTCCTAAAATTTTCTGTTCTAAATCATCATCAACAAACATTTATTGAGCATCCTAATAAGAGTGTTCATTGATAAGCACACTAGTTTTATTTTGCAAGTTTAGTTTATAAATCATTCTTAACACATATTTACATAAAATATAATAGCCATCTTTTTCATTCACATCATGTTTTCTTTATTTCTTATTCACTCTAACCTTGATATTTTATTGATTGTAAAATTAATGTTTCACATCTATTTTATTCCTAAGAATTGTTATCTTTTGACATAATCACTGTGATTATGTTCTTACAGTAGTTGTGAATAATGTACCGTATTCTATAAACATATATTATTACCAGTGGGGGACAGAGGCAGACAAAGAAATACTGGCTAATAAGGACCAGAACTTAGACAAGAAGGGCTTGGTTATTATCTCAGAACCCATGGATGAAAAGATTGGGTTAGAGGGGTCAGAACCTTGGCCAAAGTCTGTGCCATGGAAAGAGAAACCAACTTGACATCATTAGGCTTTGTGTCTCCACCGAAATCTCATCTTGAATTACAATCCCCATTATCCCCACCTGCCAACGGAGAGACCAGGTGGAAGTAATTGAATGATGGGGGCGGTTTTCTCCATGCTGTTCTTATGATAGTGAGAGAGTTCTCACGAGATCTGATGGTTTTATAAGGCGTTCTTCCCTCCTTTACTCAGCACTTCTCCTTCCTGCTGTTTTCGTGAAGAAAATGTCTGGTTTCCTCTTTACCTTCTGCCATGATTGTAAGTTTCCTGAGGTTTCCACAGCCATACTGAATTGTGAGTCAATTAAACCATTTTCTTTTATAAATTACCCAGTCTCAAGGAGTTCTTTATAGCAGTGTGAAAATGGACTAATACAAGTTGAAACATTGATGTCAAGAATGAGCTAGTATCTTTGAAAGCACAGGCTCTTCATGCACTTTGTTTTCAAGGCCTGAATTGAGATAAGAGAATTGAAATAAAGTGTAGGTGGAACTAAAGTCACAGGCCAAGCAGATAGGTGTGAGTTCTTTGAATTGAGGAACAGAGTCATGTTCTCAGTAACATGGTGAAATAGTCACATCATCTCGCTCTGTTCCTCCCGGGACGTGAATCATCCCTTCGTTCAGCATATTCACTTTGTATAAGCTACCAGTCAGTCAGTCATTTGGTAGCTATCTCAGTTATCAGCTCAACTGTTGAAGTATTGCAGTACCTGTTTTCAATACTCTTCTTTTACTTAACAGTGACTCCAAAGTACAAAAGCAGTGAAGCTGGCATATTGTTATAATTCTATTTTATTATTACTTTTGTCAATCTTATACTGTGCCTAATGTATACATTTTATAAGTATGCATGTATAAGCAAAAACATAGTATATATTGGGCTCAGCACTATCCACCATTTCAGGCATCCACTAGGGGTCTTGGAATGTATCTCTAGAGGATAAGGGAGGACTATTGTAGTGATAAATTTTAAAAAAAATCAATCTGGCTCGTAATCACGTTTTTTTTTTTTTTAACAGAATATTAGTGATATTTGCGTTGAGATATAATGTCAAGAGAAGAAAATATTTTAAACCTGACACACACAAGTCACACTTAGACTCACAATAGCCCAAATCCTCTCCCGAGTGACTGCTGCTTTTTAGGAATGACATTCTAGCTCTACTTTGCTCCTCTTTCTCTCCTTAAATCACTTTCACTTCAAGTTTTTAAAATATTTTACCATATCTACTAAGGACACTTCATTATAACTATCCTTGCTCTCCTTCTTGTTACGTTGACTTTCCTACGCACAGCTCTTTCACTAGTTCCTTGAACTTTGCTGCATTTCTCCTGATGCCTCATAATTCATCTGTGAATGCTTCTACTTGCAATTTTTCTAGTTGTATGTATGTGTAACCTGTATATGGTTTTGAGCTCTGTTTAGTAATCCCAGTAATAAAGTGTAGTAATCTGGTAAAGGAAGTAAGTACTTCTCACTCCTTGCTTTTATGAGTTGTGTATTGACTTTAACTCATTCGGTTTTAAATAAAATCTCCTGAAGTCAAATAATTTTCTCCCAAGTATTTTTCCCCAATTTACTTGTAATATTCTTTTGGGCGTTTATCCTAAATCATATAGCTCTAAAGCAGGGATGGCATATACTTGGCAATAAGGGATGCATGTCTCTTCCTACAACTACAGTTTTATAAAGCGCTTAAGAAAATCCAGTGGCCTCTTCCCTACTCAACAAACCCACATCCAACTCCCAGATATCACAAAGTTCAGCACTTTTAAGTGTTTCTTCTGATATTTATCTCTGTATTAAAATAATATGTTTTTACTTAGATTTGTTTGTAGATTTTGAGAATGAAGCTCTGTTGAACACCTTCTCATGCACGCACATTCTCTTCTCCATCTCTCACACTGTTGTTATACCAATGTATGTGCTTATACCAATGCTGAGCATTTAACTTTTATGAGTGCATAATTTTTATTCATAACTAAGCCATGTTCTTTACCATAATTGCACATCTTTTTTACAGACTTTGTTTCTCATACAGTTAATATTGATCCTCTGTTTGGTTTGCTTAGTTTTTCATGAAAATATTACTAATATAGACCCAAACATTCTGCCCATAGGAATAAAATACCTTCCATCAATAAGTTTAAATACTTTTTACCAATCTTCAATTTCATTTTCTTATTCCGATATATCCCTCCCTAAACTGCCTGTCCTCCTGTATTTACTAGCTGCTCACTAAACCTCACATACCACTGTCTTCTTGAGATCTCCCTTCCCTATGAGTCTAGGGCTTATTGCATTCTTCTTTCTTGAATACTCTGATTTTTATATCTTGATTAGTTTTTTCATTGCTAGATTATTTTCATAAGTTTACTGAGAAATTCACGAGGAGGATAAGTTTGAGATTTGGCATAGCTGAACTCGTTACCTTCAGACTTGATTTACAGTTTCTAGTTCCCAGGTTGGAAATCGTATTTCCCTAGAGTTGCGAAGATATTATATGGCAAAGATATACACTTTGTTGTATGGCAAAAACATATACTGCTTCATTTTTCTGTTGACCTTCCTTACTAGTAGGGAACACCTGCCTGAGCTACAGTGATGTATGCAATTTCCACCTCTGGTCCTTAAAACCTCCACAGAAATTGCCCTCTTTTATTAAATTGCAGCCTAATTGTGATTAGTGAACTCTAAGGCCATAGGTGACAGCAGAAGTACTATATGAGAAGACCTAGACTCCTCAAGTACTATCACAGATAGGTCTGAGTCATGCGCAATAATTAAAAATCATTTGTTGAGCCACTGGGATTTGAGAATTGCATGTTACAGAAATCAGTTTGTGTTCACTAATACACATATTCCATTGTTTTCTAGCTCCAAGATATGCTGCTAAGACACCTAATGCTATTCCATTGCCTGATCCTTTGTGTATCACATAATTAGTTTTCATTTTGTCCATTGGTTCTATATATATGGATATATTTATGTGTATGTGTAGACATATATATACATAAAGACATATATATACACACGAGTGTATATATATTTTTATTTCTTATGCTGGGCAATCTGTAGGTCATTTCTATTTGAAGACACATGTCCTTCAATTCTTGTGCTTTTTTATTAACTGGTTTGTTTCACATAGGTGATAGACTCTAGAATGATGTTTGTTTATCTTTTCTTTCCAATATTACATCTCTTTGCTTTGTAGTTCTACATTCAGGGAGATGTCTTCAAATTGATCAGATTTAAGTTCTACTTTTTAAATTGCATTTGTTTGTATAATTATTACTTTTTAATGACAAAATTGTATATATTGTATGCAACAAGTTGTTTTGAAATAAGTACACATGGTAGAATGGCTAAATCCAGCTCGTCAGCATATGTAATTAAAATCTCTCAACAGTTTTGTATATACAATACATTGTTTTTAACTACAGTCATCAAAAGATGTACAAAAGATCTCTTGAAGTTTTTCTTCCCTACCTGAAATCTTGTATCCCTTGACCCATGCATCCTCATTCCCCTGCTTCCCCAAGCCCCTGGTAACCACATTTTACTTTCTGCCTCTATGAGTTCAACTTTTGGACTCATATTGTTCATGTTTTCACAAATGAAAGGATTTTGTTCTTTTTTTCTTTAATAACCGAATAGTATTTTACTATGTATGTTTCTTGTACACTTAGGTTAATTCCATATCTTGGCTATTGTAAATAGTGCTGCAATTAACATGACAGTTCAGACATCTCTTCAACGTGCTGATTTCAAATCTTTTGGGTACATACCCACAAGTAGGATTGCTGGATCATACGGTAATTCTATTTTTGTTTGTTTTTTAGGAACCCCTGTACTGTTCACCAAAATGGCTGCATTAATTTACATTCCTACCAACAGTATACAAAGGTTCCCTTTTCTCTACATTCTTGCCAACACTTCGTCTTTTGATAAGAGCCATTATAGCAGGTATTATGGTTTTAATTGCAATTGCCTGATGATCAGCGATGTTGAGCATTTTTTCATATATCTGTTAGTCTTTTGTATTTCTTCCTTTGACAAATGTCTACACTGGTTCCTTGCCCATTTTTAAATCAGATTACTTATGTTTTTGCTATTGAGTTTTTTAAAAAATGTATTTTGAATATTAACCCCTTATCAGGTGTAAATATCTTCTTCCATTCTGTAAGTTGTCTCTTTACTCTGTTGATGGCTTCCTTTTCATGTAGTTTTATTATTTCATTCATATTTAAAATTTTCAGTAATTATTTTCTTGTCTCTGAATTTTACTTTTTAAATAACCGCCTGTTCCTAGTTCATGATTTCAGTATTTCTTTTATTACTCTGGGTTTATTTTTTCAAAACCTGTTCATTTTACTTAGTATAAAAGCCAAATTGCTTACATTTTTCTGACAGCCTTATAATATAGTATACTCTCTAGCCATCCTTTACCTCTCTGATCTTATCTACTGCATTTCTAGGTGCTCTGGCATTTTATTTGTACTGGTTTCCCTAATGTACTTTGGACCCAGCAGACACTTGCCATTTTCTCTTTCCCCAAATATCTACATGACTTTCTCCCTCATCTGCATTAGGTCTTTATTCAAATGTCACATTCTCACAGATGCTCTATGAAACCTATTTAATATTCTTCCCAGTTTCCCTTCTGTTTTAGTTTTCTTCATTGCAGTTGTTATTTTTTACTGATTTATCTTATTTATTGTCTGATTATCCCCAGTAGAATAGATGTTCTATTAGAGTGGGCTTTTTAATTTTAACAGACAAATCCCCAATTCATAGAGCTTTCATGGAAAATATTGGTGCTCAAATATTTTAAGGGATCTGAAATCACATCTGCATCCAATGCAGAGTAAAGGAAACCCTCTAAATTAAAACATAAAAGTTGTTTTGCTGAAAAACTTGCAAAATCTTAGGGATAACAAATAGTCATTCTTGGAGACTCCTTCAACAGGTATAGCATGAATTATTTCCAACAGTAACATTTTCTGGGTCCAGTGTTTATTTATTTTGATTCCTGCATTTAAACATCAACTTTTTGCAATCACCTTCAGAAATACACATCTTTTGACCAAGAATAGTGCTTAGTCTTTGTTGTTTGGATGGTCAATATTGAGATCAGCAAAATATTGCTCTCTTTACTCTTGATTTTTTCCTTCCCATTACATACCTTTACTCATTAATTATTAAACTTTCTCCTTCTTTGTCTTACAGTTTTTTCTTATTTACTCAATCTGCATTGATAAATACTTACTGTTTTACAAGTTCTTATTCAGAAATTGTGAGGGAAGGGGAAGCGTGGAGTTACAGAAACAGTCAACGATAAATGTTCATTTCCTATCTATGTTCCTTTACTTGACTAGTTTAGAAAACAAAATCAAAAAACAAAACAAATAATCTATCTTTTCTGTAAGTCTCTAAGATAATTTCATCATATGGTTGCTTTGCATGCTTCATTTTATTTACTAGTTTTATTAAAACTGGAGACAATTGAATTAAATATTTTCTTTTATATGTGTGCTGCAAAGTGTGCTGTTCTTTGTCATACAATATTAATCCCTTATTGTCTTTACACCTCAGATGTCAAATAGAACAAAACTGAAACATGTGCAAACGTATTGTGGTGCCAGAGCAATGGTATATGTGTGGAACTGAGAGAAAAGGACCACTGTAGTAGAAACTGTGGTATTGCAACCCTAAACTCCCTTATCCAGTTTCTGAAAGTGCTGCCAGCAGAGAGCCTACAGCTGTCAGCCACTTTAGGGATTGCTTCACCTGTGGGAAACTATTTGCCCAAGGCCAAATCACTTCCTTGGAAAGCCTATATCCAATGACTGATTAATGGATGACTTTGAAGGTTTGTCCAGCTCTATACCCAACTCAGGACATTTGTGAAGCACCATGGAGTGAGCAAAAGCTGCCATTGAGCCTGACTCTTAGCTTGATTCCTCCCTCTGCCCAGTCCTACTCCCCTCCCATTCCTTCCATCATTGTCAACCCCAAGGACATTCTTTAGTGATTATTCTGCAGACTAAATTTCCTGTCAGAGTGTGCTCCTTTAAACAACCAAACAACACCAGTTTTCATAAAATCTTGTGCCTTCTTTCTGCAAATATTTAACCTGAACTTCAAGTCCCATATGCTTGAAATGTGATATTTTAAAACTCACTTCATCATAAAGTAATTGTTTTTCAGTCTTTTGTATTAATAATATAATTCATGGTCAGCAGTATTTTTTTGTTGTTGTTGTTTATTTATTTTTTTATTATACTTTAAGTTCTAGGGTACATGTGCATAACATGCAGTTTGTTACATATGTATACTTGTGCCATGTTGGTGTGCTGCACCCATCAACTCGTCAGCACCCATCAATTCATCATTTATATCAGGTATAACTCCCAATGCAATCCCTCCCCCCTCCCGCTTCCCCATGATAGGTCCCGGTGTGTGATGTTCCCCTTCCCGAGTCCAAGTGATCTCATTGTTCAGTTCCCACCTATGAGTGAGAACATGCGGTGTTTGGTTTTCTGTTCTTGTGATAGTTTGCTAAGAATGATGGTTTCCAGCTGCATCCATGTCCCTACAAAGGAC
>NW_016806622.1:146522-161235 GCF_001698545.2 Rhinopithecus bieti
TTTGTTTACCTACTTAAGCCTCAGCAATGGCAGGCGCCCCTCCCCCAGCCTCGCTGCTGCCTTGCGGTTAGATTGCTGACTGCTGTGTTAGCAATGAGGGAGGCTCCGTGGGCGTGGGACCCTCCCGGCCAGGTGTGGGATATATTCTCCTGGTGTGCCCGTTTGCTTAAAGCGCAGTATTGGGGTGGGAGTTACCCGATTTTCCAGGTGTTGTGTGTCTCAGTTCCCCTGGCTAGGAAAAGGGATTCCCTTCCCCCTTGCGCTTCCCAGGTGAGGCGATGCCTCTCCCTGCTTCAGCTCTCCCTGGTTGGGCTGCAGCAGCTGACCAGCACCGATTGTCCGGCACTCCCTAGTGAGATGACCCCAGTACCTCAGTTGAAAATGCAGAAATCACCGGTCTTCTGTGTCGCTCGCACTGGGAGTTGGAGACTGGAGCTGTTCCTATTCGGCCATCTTGCTCCGCCCCCCAGCAGTATTGTTTTATGTTGTTTGTGTAAGGTAATATATTGTTTCCCAAAATGTTTCTAAAAAACATTCTGGCCAAGTGCAATGGCTCACACCTGTAATCCTAGCACTTTGGGAGGCTGAGGAGGGCAGATCATGAGGTCAGGAGTTTGAGACCAGCCTGATCAACATGGTGAAACTCTGTCTCTAATAAAAACACAAAAATCAGCCGGGTGTGGTGGCATGTGTCTGTAGTCCCAGCTACTCGAGAGGCTGAGGCAGGAGAATCACTTGAACCTGGGAGGTGGAGGTTGCAGTGAGCCGAGATCATGTCACTGCACTCCATTCTCACAGACAGAGCGAGACTCTGTCTCAAAAAAGAAAAAAAGAAAAAAAAAGTTCTTTATTTCATTCATCTCCATTCAATAATTACTGAAGACTAGCAAAATACTAGATGCTATGGATACTGAAGTCAACAACTGGCTCTGTTCTGAAGAAGTTTATAATCCTGTGGAATTAGACTAATAAGTAAATCAAAAATTGTAATAATAAAATGCGACATAGAAATACACAGAAGTCTTCAGAAACATTCAGGTGTGAGATATAACATGAACTGAGAAGCTGGAGGTATGTCAGGGAAAGCTTCCATGAGGAAGAGATGCTGAATTTAAATACTGAAGCATTAGAAATATTAGGCATATTTCATTACTCAGGTTAGGTTAGGCTGTGCTGTGGTATAAATAAAGTGGACCAGGACCCTAAAGGTGTACTTCTTTCTCATGCTACATTATGCAGAATGATGGCTCTTCAGGGTAACTACCCTTTCAAGAGTCTTGGTTCCTTCAAGGTCCATCATCTTGGCTTCATCATCTCAGATTCCTTTTAGTCCTGATGTACAAATGAGGGAGAGTAAGCTTGACAGATGGAACAATATGTTTTCACCTAACTCTGAAGGTTTTGTACATCATTTTGACCACGGTTTTTTATCTAGACTACTTAAACGATTCTATCCTCATGCAAGGGAGCCTGTGAAATATTTATAAGGAAAAGGAAATGGAATTTATGGAGTGAATAGAAAGCCTCGGAAACAGAAGTGTTAAAGTGGAAAGTACTTCAGATGGAAGGAAAAGCAAGCATAAATACACTTTGTTAAGAGACAGCATAGCACATATAGCATAAGATGAGATAAGGAGGGGTACAGGATGAAGGCAAAGAGATCATTGAGAATCACATTATAAAGGGGATTGTATGGCATAGTAAATAATTTTTCCCTTACCTGAGACATAGAATTGTTATTATCATGTTTTAAGCAAGAGAATGATATGATTAGAATTCTTGTTATAGAATTGCTTTAGACTTTGCAGAGAACAGAATGGGGGAAGAAGGCAGAACAGGGCAAAAAGTTTGCAGACAGGGAGGTTAACAAGAGTATATAATATGATTTCTGTGAGATGTAAATGTTGTTCCGTGATATTAACTATGTAACTGAATATTTATTTTTAAAACACTCTAAGTGCTCCTATAATTTGTAGTCTACAAGAAGAAATTATGTAGAGCTTCTTTATCATGCCAATTTATGATTTATCTCTTTGGAATAATTTGTTTCATACTGAACTCTTATAAATAAGGTTTAAGTTCAGCTTTACAAAATAGAATATTAAGCAAGAATGATTTAAATAATATACATGTACATTTCTCCCTAATGTGAAATAATTCTGTAGATTATTATAGCACTGGACTGATGGTTTTATGGGCACTGGGAGCCTGGGATTCTTTCTAACACACTGCATTGCCATCATGGTCCCAAATGACTGTTAAAGCTTCAGTCATTGCATCTGTGTTTCAAGTAACAGAAAATTAAACAAGGATTGTAAAAGGGTGCTATACCTTGGAAATCTAACTCCCCCAAATTTCATTTTATCTCCAGTGTTGGAGGTGAGTCTTAATGGGAGGTGTCTGGGTCATTGGTGCTGTCCTCACAGTAATGAGTGAGTTCTCATTCTATTAGTTCCTTCATGAACAGGTGGTTATAAAGAGATGCGTGCCCTCCTCCATTCTCTCTTGCCTTTTCTCTCACCATGTATGTCTGCCCACACTGGCTTCCCTTCCCCTTCTGCCATGAATGGAAGCAGCCTGAGGCCTTCACCAGAGGCAGATGCTGGTGTCTTGCTTCTTGTACAGCCTACAGAACCATGAGCCACATAAATCTCTTCTCTTTATAGATTCCCAGGCCCAGGTATTCCTTTGTAGCAGCACCAATGGACCAAGACAAAGGGTATGCCTCCATCTTTGCAAGAAGACTTCTTGGAAGTTCTGTATTACTTATCCACCTGTACCTCAGTGACCAGACTTACATGACCACACCTGGTTGAAACAGAAGTTGTTTCTTTACTTGTATGGCAATGTGCTCAGCTAAAATAAAAATTATATTAATTTGTTAGATAATTGGAAAAAGGATATTTGCTAAGCAACCAGATGTCTCTGCCACTACCTTTTCAATTAGCTACCATTACCTTTTCAAGTTTATTTTATTTACTGCCCCATTTTAGTGTTTCTTTATGAAGATTCAGATCCCCATTTATTGCTTTACTAGGAAATGTAATTCTAGGAAAGAATTCATTCTCCTGGCCTTCCATGTGGTGAGCTTTCTTTACAAGACCTCTGTTTACACCATTCCCACTGTTCAGGTAAGGAATAAATTGCTCATTGGTGGTTGACAAAGTATGATATTCATTATCCAGGTTTCTTTTCTTGGATAAAGGTAATCTAAAAATAAAATAAAAACCTGTGAGATTAACTTTCACTTCTCTCCTCTGTGCTTGTGATCAGTATGAGGCAAGGATCTTGTGTGAGTCTGTTCTTCAAACCTTCAGTGAGATATCTTATGGTCTAGGCTTACAGATGGGAACATTTGAAAACACATTTGGGCACAGATTTAAAGCCACAGTTTAATCATTTTTATATTACAGTTGATGCTCATCTTTTGATATTTTGTTTCTAGATTTTAGTTTTCAGTGGGTCACAAGTTAAGGAAGGTAATATGCACATGGTGCCTAATTCCCCATTATTCTGGAGATTCTGACCAGAGATTCCAAAAACAAAGCTTATAGGAGTCAGGTCAAGAATGTGATGAATAGAGCTACCTCATGAAAGAGGACAAACTTAAGAGTCATATAAAGAGGAGGTGCCTTCTCAGCTCTAGTCGATGATTACCAGGTAGAAATTCTGATTTGTGATTATGCAATTTTTCAGTTTTGGGGGAGCAACTAGAAATGTAGATTTTCATATTAAATTACCTGGTTTGTAAAATATTCATCAAATTTAACAATCAAAGAAATACTGTGTGAACAAAACAAAACCTGTCTGTAGAGTCCCAAGATAACAGTTTATTCTAAAAGCCTATCATTATGTAAAAATCCCACAGTGTTTGTTCAGGCAGGGTAGGTTATTATTTTTCTAGTACAAGGGGTTCACATGATTGTGACTAGGCATTTTAGAATGGGGAAGAAAATATGACTTTAGAGAGAAAGTCCCCTAGCAATATGAAAATATCCATGGCTAAAAGTGAGGACTACTCAATGCAGTGTGTGTTTAAAGAAACACACTGGTTGGAAAGAAAATTTGCATTTGACGTTTTTTTCTTTTAATGATATTCCCGCACCCCCATGTTTGGTAGTAGTGACTGAATTTTATATAATTATAACTAAGAAAATGATGATGTTTAAAAACTTTGTCAAAAGCTTATTTACCAGAGATAGGAAGTAGGAAAGAGGTAATACAAATATTCCTATAGATGAAGCAGCTAGCCTTGTTTCAGAGGCATAGTAGGACTTTAAAAATGGAAACCAGCTAAGGCATTGTCATAGGAAACATTGCTAAGACTCTGCTCTGGCGTGGACAACTCACAGGAGAAAACAAAACAAAACAAAACAATTTTTGGCATATCCTCTCTCTCATACTCTCTCTTTCTTCTTCTTTCTAGCAGAGAGAGTATATTTAAAAGAGTCATTGCATATTTTTTAAAATTTCACCACACATTCATGCATCAATGTCTTTTTTTTTTAAATCCAACTTTAGAACGCAGGGCTAAGTGTATTTTTTCAAATAATGGAGGTCAGGGATAAGCCATAGGGGTTGCAGCCCTGCTCTGGGAGGAATGCTCACATTTCATTACCTGGTAATTTCCAGTTAGTGAGGTACCAAATCCAAAATTTTATATAAAATCTACAATATTGATTTTACCTTATTTCTCCAATTTTATCTCTTTTTTATGTTATATAAAATGTTCAATTCTGGCATGTAGAAAAATAAAAAAATTAAGTATGTGAGAATCAGTCTATGGAACATAGAATTAAATAGAAGCATAATCATTTTAGTATTACTTGTATAGAAAGTGAATATTATTCCAGAACCACATATTTTATTATTGCTTATTATATTAAGTCCATTACATCATTGCTGATACATTTATTTTTTAACATTTAGCTAATTCAATCAGATCCAATGATGAAAGTACTATCAACAAATATGTAACATTTCCTTTTGTTATTCCTATTTCATTAATGGGCATTTACCTTTGACTTAGTCTTATTTCTAAATCTTAAGAAAGGCATAGGAGCAATGAAGCTTACTACTATTATATTTTTAAGATCATTCTGCTGTTTTGCTCTGTGTGTCACTTGACAGTTCAACAACAATTAGACATTTAATAATTGAAAAGCTTGTTTATGTTGGAAAAAAGTAAAGAGTTCTATTCTTATCTTGGACAGCACATTTATGCACACACCTTTTTGAGATGTGGTATATTGAGGGAATTTATGTGCCCTATTCTATAATACAAGTAGTAAGGTCAATTTCACTGTAAGGTACAACCTCGCAACACAGTTTCTGGGGGCTTGTTGACATTTCTTAAGCAGGGAGTCATTAATATACCCCATTGGTCCTTATTCCCAGGAGTCAGGACTGCCACATTCAGCAGCTCACAAGAGATTTAGGGTAGATGATCTAATAATTTAACCCTGATTTTGCACACAGGCACATCAGGGAAGATCTTAAGATCTTCAGGTTCTTTCTTACGACATGAGCAGTATGAATGACCTGTGAGTTGACAATTTACTGAACATTTTTCACAACTACTTCTTCAGCCTGGGATGCTGTCTTCTGGGTGACATGTTTATATCTTCTTGGCCTGCCCCTCTCTTCTCAGACCCCTACCCAAAACTCCAATATTCCTCATCTCTCTCAGATAACCATTTCCCAACTTCCCACCATTTGTCTTGACTCCATAAAATTTCAGCGTGGGTATGTAAGACATAGAGGTTATTAAATAGGGTCCCGTGAGGCATAATCCATGTTTGGAAATTGATTATGTTTGCCCTTCTAGGTTGCCTCTGCAATGTTCTCATGTTGCCTCACTCTGTAAGAATTCATATGGTTTCACTGTTATTTTTCCCTGAAACTTCAGGTAAAAGTAGTCTAATGTAAGATGAGTTTCTGTAGGAAACCCCAAAGCAGGTTTTAGAAATTAGATTACTTACTCATTTCCATGACCTAGGGACTATCCAATAGAAATATATTACAAGCTACACACATAATTTTAAGTTTTCTAGCAGCCACATTAAAAATAGTGAAAACATATAGAACAAACTTAATACATTTTGTTTCAGTGCATGCATAAAATTTATGATTTCAACATGTAATCAGTATTAAATTTATTAATAATATATTTTAAATATCTTCATAATAAATATCTAAAGCCAAATGTGTATTCTACACTTACAGGAAACCTCAATTTGAATAACAATTTTGTCAGAAAATTTGATCTGTGTCTAGATTTTATAACCTTTACATTTAAAAGGTTAGGTTCCATTAACTAAATTGTACCAAGCATATCAGAAAATTTTCCAATAACTAAAATGTATACCAAAAACTCAGTTTCTTTTCAGTATTTTAGGTTATGAGCTGATAACATTTAACTATAAATATGGATAAAATATATCAAAATATAAATTGGGCAGTGTCACATAATCATGTAAGCTAAGAACTGTACTTTTTATTATTCTTTCTTTTTTTTAGCTTTTATTTTAGGTTCAGCAGTACATGTGCAGTTTTGTTACCTGTATTTGTTACACAGGTAAATTGCATGTGACAGGGGTTTGGTGTACAGATTATTTAGCTTCCAGGTAGTAAGCATAGTACCTGATAGGTAGCTTTTCAGTCTTTACCCTCCTCCCACCCTTCACCCTTAAGTAGGCCCTGGTGACTGTTTTTTCCTTCCTTGTGTCCATATGTATTCTGCTATACTCTCACTTATAAGCGAGAACATGCAGTATTTGGTTTTCTGCTCCTCCATTAGCTGGCTTAGGATCATGGCCTCCTGCTCTATCCATGTTGCTGCAAAGAACGTGATCTCATTCTTTTTTATGGCTGCATAGTATTCCATAGTGTATATGCATTACATTTTTTCTTTTAATTTTATTTTATTTAAATTCTAGCGTACATGCGCAGGACGTGCATGTTCATTACATAGTGCCATAGTGGTTTCCTGAACCTATCAACCTCTCACCTAGCATATTTTCTTTATCCAGACTAACACTGATGGACATTTCGGTTGATTCCATGTCTTTGCTATTGTGAATGGTGTTGTGATAAACATATGCATGCATGTGTCTTTATGGGGGAATGATTTACATTCCTTTGGGTATATCCCCAATAATAGGATTGCTAAGTGAAATGGTACTTCTATTTCAAGTTCTTTGAAAAATCGCCAAACTACTTTCCACAGTGACTGACCTAATTTACATTTCTACCAGTAGTGTATAAACATTCGCTTTTCTCTGCAACTTTACCAGCATCTGTTGTTTCTTGACTTTTTAATAATATCCATTCTGACTGGTATTAGCATCTCATTGTGGTTTGGATTTTCATTACTCTAATGTTTAGTGATGTTGAACATTTTTTCATATGTTTGTTAGCCACCTGTATGTCTTTTTTTTGAAAAGTGTCTGTTCATGTTCTTGGCCATTTTTAATGAGGTCATTTATTTTTTTATTGTTGCATCACATTTATTATAGATTCTGGATATTTCACCTTTGCTGGATGCATAGCTTGCGAATATTTTCTACCATTCTGTAGGTTGTCCTCTTACTGTTGAACTCTTTAGTTTAATTAGATCCCACTTGTTACTATTTCTTTGTTGCAATTGCTTTTTGGGATGTAGCCAAAAATTCTTTTCTGTGGTCACTGTAAAAAAGGATATTTTCTAAGTTTTACTCTAGGATTTTCTAGATTGATGTCTTACATTTAAATTTTGATATATTTTTATTTCTCCTTCACTTATAAAGCTTAGTTTTGCAGGATATGAAATCCTTGATCAAAATTTCTTTTATTTAAGGATGTTTAAAATAAGCCCCCAATCTCTTCTAGCCTGTGAGGTTTTCTGCTGAGAGGTCCACTGCTAGCCTGATGGGTTTCCCTCTGTACATGACCTGACCCTTCTCTCTTGTTACCTTTATAATTTTTTTTTTTTTCTTATGCACTGACCTGCATGAATCTGAGGAGTACACATCTTGGGGATAGTTGTCTTGTATGCTATCTAGCTGAGGTTCTCTGTATGTTTTGAATTTACATGTCATCCTCTAGTGAGATTGGGGAAATTTTTGTGGACTATATCCCCAAATATATTTTTCAACTTGCTTATACTCTTTCTTTTTTTCTCGGAAATGCCAATAAGTGATATATTTGGTATCTTTACATAATCCTATATTTCTCAGAGGTTTTGCTCACCTTTAAAAATTCTTTTGTTGTTTATTTATGTCTGCCTGAGTTAATTCAAAGAACTAGTCTTTGAGGTCTGAGGTTATTTTTTCAGCTTGTTCTATTTTCCTAGTAATACTTCCAGTTGTATTATTAAATTCTTGTATTGAATTTTTAGCTCTAGAGATTTAGTTCTTTCTTAAAATAATGATTTCATCTTTCAGCCCTCGAATTATTTTACTGGATTCCTTAGATTGGCTTTGAAATTTCTCTTGAATCTCAGTGAGCTTCCTTACCATTCAGATGATAAATTATTTGTGATTTCAGTCATTTCAAATTGGTTAAGAATCACTGTTGGGGAGCTAGCAGACTTGTTTGGAGGTAAGGACACATTCTGGTCTTTTGAATTGCCGGAGTTCTTGCACTGATTCTTTCTTATCTGGGAGGGCTGCTCCTTTAATTGTGTTGTAAGTGGAACCAATCAGTTGACTTTGTTTCTAGATGTTTTCAGAGGGCCAAGGCTATGTACAGGGTCTTTATTTTTGTTGAATTATTGCCCTTGGTTTCACAGAGGGGTATAGTAGCAAAGTATTTTTGGTGTTCTAGTTCAGGCTGTGATCCAGCAGATGACACTTAAGAGTAATGGCTGGCAGAGAGGCTCTTAGCTGGCAGCTCCTTTGTATTTCCTCACATTCACAACAATATTCTGTGATGTGGGGCAGAGAGAGGTGATCCCCTCACCAGGTCCACTCATGGGCCCCTGAGAAGTCCCTTCCAATCACTGGCACTGCAACTGCATTTCTTTTGTTAGTTGTTCAAGGCCATGGGGCTCCCTTGGGCAGAGGCCTCCACGGGGAGATAGGCTACACACTTTCCAGACTGGCCCTGCAGAAGGAGGCACACCCTTCCCCCATGCTGGCCTACAAACCCATGCACATCCCCGCTCTCAGTGCTCTGAGAGTGTGGGCTCCTCCGTTGCTTGTGTGCTAGCCACATATCTCAGCTCAGCACTCCTGAGTTCCATGCCACAGCCTTGGGGTGTCTGGACTGGCTGCTGGTCCCATCCTCCAGACCCTTAGGGGTGGGTTCCAGGTGAGTTAGGAGACCTAAAGTACTCTCAGGCTGCCAGGAATGTGCAGAAGTAGAGCAAAGCACCCAGACTAAGAAGATGAGACTGTACTGTGCACATGTTCTTTCTGAATGGCAAGTCAGGGGCTCTGGGAGGAGCTGGCAAGCAAGAGGGCCTGCAGAACAGATGAGTCTTGGCTCCCCATTGGCTAAAGCCCTGTCTCTGCCTATTTACCAGGCAGATTCCCCTGCCATCTCAAACATTCATGGGAGATATGGTGTATTAGTCTATTCTCACATTGTTCTAAAGACCGGCTAACTTATAAAGAAAATAGGTTTAATTGGCTCAAGTTTCACAAGCTGTATGGAAAGCATGGCTGGGGAGGCCTCAGGAAACTTACAATCATGGCTGAAGGCCGAAGGGGAAGCAAGCACCTTCTTCACATGGCAGAGAGGGACAGAGAGGAGGGAGGAGCTACATACTTGTAAACAATGAGATCTTACGAGAACTCTATTATCAGGCAGCACTAGGAGAATGGTGCTAAACCATTAGAAACCACCCCTATGATCCAATCATCTTCCACCAGGCCCCACCTTCAACACCTGGTATCAAAATTCAACATGAGATTTGGGTGGGGACACAGAGCCAAATCATATCATATGGGTTCTCCTGTAGCTAGGATCCTAGAGGTCTGTGTGAGGGTGAGCAGTCCTACAATCCATTCACTGACTCCTTCACCCAGGAGCTGTTCAGGGCTGGGGACTAGTCCTGCCATTTAGGTACCCCGGGCAGAGTTTCCAGCTTTCTCCTTCATCCTCAGTGTCTGCATTATATCTATATGCACTCTCAGCATTTTCTTTCTGTTTATTTTTCTCTGCCTGAGTTAATTCAAAGAACTAGTCTTTGAGAACTAGAACCAACTAGGTTGGCTTGCTAGAAACTTTGGTATCTCACAGTAGGAGTAATGCTTCCTAGCTATGCCTAGTCAGCCATCTTGTTCTCCCTTTTATTATTTTTCTAACGAGTATTTAAGACATTTCATAGTTGGCCAAAATAACAAGCTTACATTCTATATAATTCATTAATATTTTGGAAGGGTTTTTAATTTAGATGTTAGTCCACAAATTTAATTAATTAATTTTTGACATAAAATAATTTCTATTTTCTTCTAGAGTTTTTTTTTTTTTCTAGAGTTTTTATAGTTTTAGGTTATACATCTAAGTTTATGCTACATCTTAAGTTAATTTACTTACATATCGATATTCATATACGGATTCTTCACTCAATAGCCTTTGAATGTTTGTTGAAAATCACTTGTCCTTATATGTGTAGGTCAATTTCTGTAATCAATTTTATCTTCCATTGATCTATTTGTCTATCTTTATGTCAATACCATACTATCTTGATCACTATAGCTATATCATAAATTAGACTCAATTTTTTTTTCTACAGTTATGGCTATTCCAAGTTCTTTGCATTTTCATATGAATTTAAGAAGTAGTTGATAAATATGCATAGAAAAGTTCACTGGGATTTTGATTAGGATTATATTGAATCTGTAGATCAATTTAGAGAAAATTATTACCTTAAAAACATTGAGTCCTTCAAGCCATAAACACCTGTACCACTCAATTTATTTAGGTCTTCTATAGTTTATCTCAGTAATTGTTTTTAGGTTAAATGTATAGCTTTTGTACACTTTTTATCACAATTTTGTTTAGTTCATATTTTAAATACTATTATACAAGGTATGTGTGCCTCTTTCTCTGCCTTTCTTTCTCTCTCTGTGTTATTCAACCTCTCTCCCTCTCTCTTGCTTCTCTCCTTTGTTCTGGAAGAATCAAGCTCATTTCCATTGATGGCAAGGATTTGTTGTCTCTGGCAGAGTCAGTGAGTAATTGAGGCCTGACCATATTTATGTGAGTGAACTTAGAAAAAGTGGTTCTTCCCCCAGTCCAGAATAGTTATGGTCCTGATGCCTGGTGTAGTAATATGTTCCTATAGTCCCAGCTACTGGAGAAACTGAGGAAGGAGGATCCCTTCAGCCTAGGAGTTGTAAGCCAATCTGGGCAACATAGCAAGACCCTGTTCTTAAAAAAAATTCTTAAAAAAAAAATCTAATGCATTCTAAGAAGAAGAATGACTATTTATAATCTACTAACTTTGGGAACAACTTGTTACATAGCAATAGAGGCCTACTACAGTGGTTTATATTTACATAAGTATCACTATAATGCATACTATCTACATAACATATTCAAATAAACAAATTACAATGTGAAATTGATGTACATAAATAATCATTTGAATTGAATCAGTCAGTTGATACCAACTAGATAGATTATCTGTGTATGTGTAATACCAGAAATATTTGGTTATATTTGACACCAGAAATTACACATGCACTTAGCATTTATTACTATACAACAATATCATCTTACAGTATGTGAAGAATAGTCCAACCAAAATAGAAAAGCTGTGTTTAATGTTAAAATGTCTTGCACTGCTTTCATTTTAAAATGTAAATTAAAATTAATAAAATAAAATTAATAAATCAGTTGATCTGTCTCCAGTTCCACATTTCAATTGGTCAACTGCCACATGTACTTAGTGGTGATCAAGGTACTAAACATGATAGATTTAGTATGTATTATGCTAGGTTAAACTATCTAATTCATAGGTGGTTAGATATATAGATATGGTTATTTTAATATCTCATAGAAAGATTCAGAGACTAACATCACATTTCCCTTTCTTATTCCATATTATTATGCATTAATTAAATCAGCTACTACTCTATTGTGTATATTTGTGTGATAATAAACTACAGTGTCTGCCTCATACAGTAAAAAAGAGCTTTAAATTCTTGTCAACTACAAAAAAGGCAAAGTGGTCAAGGCTAAGGAGGCTCAAAGACAGTGATAGACAGATGCAATTTTCAAGAATTTTCCTGTTTGGAAAGAACACAGGCAGATGTTATAGGGCTCACAAAGGCTAATATTCTATGGTAAAAAGACAATTTGTCTTATTCCTCATGTTCTGCATTGCTCTTTCTGAACAAGGATTTTTTGCACAGGTTATGTGTCTCTCTTGTTGAGGTCAGACTTTAGAGTGCTTGTGGCATTAATTTAATAGTGAGAGAACATGCTGGAATTCTCTAATGCTATTCACCTCTAGAAAAAAGGCAATGCCTCACGGTTTAGTTCCCTTATGGCACTGTCTTATTTGGTCAGATAGTCATTGTATAAAGAATACGTTGACACTTTTTGATGTGGAAGCTGTCAAGGTAGTCTGTTTGGGTCATATCCGCCTGGGAAGCATTAAGTTAAATGTTGCACAATTATTAAACATTTTTAGGACATAGAGGTTTTTTTCTTTTTTCTTTAGCTGTAGAAATTTTAATCAAAATCACACCAGCATTTATTTTTAATTTTAGGTGCATAAATACAGGTAAAATTCTATGTTTATGGAAACAAATCTGTATGGATTTGAATATACAATATGACATGGAAGTGCAAAATTATGAATTTTTTTATTTATCTGAATACAACTTGCGGATGAAATCTCCCATTATGATTTAATATTTAGAAATTCAGAACTTAGTCACTACCCAGCTCAAAAACTAATCTATCTTAAATTAATTTAGAAAATTAAGTGTTTCCTGCATCTACCTTTTGTAAAAATAGATTTGGGTGCACAAGAGCAGATTTCTTACATGCATATATTGCATAGTGGTGAAGTCTGGGCTTTTTAGCCATTACCCAGATAGTGAACATTGTACCCAATAGGCAATTTTTCAACTTTCACCTGACTCCCACTCTCTCACTTTTGTAGTCTCCAATGTCTGTTACTCCACTGTGTATGTCCATGTATACACATTTAGGTTACACTTATAATTAAAAGCATGCAGCTTTGCCTTTCTGTTTCTGAGCATTTTTGCATAGGATAATGGCCTCCAATTCCATCCATATTCTTGCAAAAGACATGCTTTCATTATTTTTTATAGCTGAGTAATATTCCACGGCATATATATACCACAGTTTTTTAGCCAGTCAACCATTGACACTTAGGTTGATTCCATACCTTTGCAATTGTGAATATTGCAACAATAAACATACTAGCACAGGTATCTTTTTGATGTAATGATTTATTTCCCTTTGGGTATATACCTGGTAATGAGATTGCTGGATCAAATGGTATTTCTGTTTTAAGTTTTGCATAAACATTGTACTTACTAACTTACATTCCCACCAATGGTATATAAGTGTTCCCCTTTCTCCACTTCATCACCTGTATCTGTCGGTTTTTTTTTTTTTTTTTTTTTTTTTGACGTTTTACTAATAGCCATTCTGACTGGTGTAAGATGGATCTCATTGTGTTTTTTTATGTGTAGATATATTTATTTACTTGGAGGCTATAATACATCAAGTGAGTGGATTAGTAGCATGATAACTAGAGTCACATAAAAGGTATGCATTAAATTGGAAAATAATTGAAAAATATGAAAACTTTATTTGCAGTTCTTATTATGATCCTTTCATTATTCACTCCAAGATTTGTTGTATCATTTTAGACCAGAAATTTCCATTTACGTTTTATTATTATTATTAAGACAGTCTTACTCTCATGATCTCGGCTCACTGAAACCTCCACCTCCCGGGTTCAAGTGATTCTTCTGCCTCAGCCTCCTTGAGTAGCTGAGATTATAGGTGCCCACCACCACACCCAGCTAATTTATTTATTTATTTATTTATTATTATTTTTTAGTAGAGATAGGGTTTCACTATGTTGGCCAGGCTGGTCTCGAACTCCTGACCTCAAGTGATCTGCCCACCTCAGCCTGCCAAAATACTGGGACTACAGGCATGAGCCACAGCGCCGGGCCCTATTGTCTTTTTTATTAGTGAAGTTTTAAATATTTAATTTTTGTGATTACACAGTAAGTGTGTATATTTCTAAGGTACATGAGATATTTTGATATAGACATGCAATGTATGGTAATTACATCAGGGTAAATGGGGTAGCCATCACCTCAAGCATTTTTTTCTTTGTATTATGAAGGATCCAATTATACTCTTAGTTACTTTAAAATCTACAATGTATTATTGATTATAGTCACTCTGTTGTGCTATTAAACACTAGAACTTATTCATTCTTTCTATTTTCTTTCACCCATTAACCAATCCCACTTCCCTCCAACTCCCACCATTACTCTCCCCAGCCTCTGGTAACCGTCCCTCCACCCTATCTCCATGAGTTCAAATGATTTAATTTTTTAGCTCCCACAAATAAGTGAGAACATTCAAAGTTTGTCTTTCTGTGCCTGGATTATTTCACTTAAAATAATGATCTGCAGTTCCATCCATGTTGTAACAAATGACATGATCTCATTCTTTTTATGGCTAAATAATACTCCATTGTGTGTGTGTATATAATATAATATAT
>NW_016806622.1:163243-177492 GCF_001698545.2 Rhinopithecus bieti
TATATATATATATATATCAAATTTTCCTTATCCATTTATCTATTGATGGACACTTAGTTTGCTGCCTCATCTTGGCTATTACGATTAAGGCTACAATAAAAGTGGGAATGTAGATATCTCTTCAATATACTGATTTCCTTTCTTCTTATCTAGCCGTGGGATTGCCAGATCATATGGTAGCTCAATTTTTGCTTTTTGAGGAACCTGCAAACAGTTCCTCAAAGTTGTTGTACTAATTTGCATTTCTACCAACAGTGTACTAGAGTTCACTGTTCTCCATATCCTCACCAATATTTGTTATTGCCTGTCTTTTGGATAAAAGCTATTTTAAAAGGGGAGAGATGACATCTCACTGTAGTTTTTATTTGCATTTTTCTGATGACCAATAATGTTGTGTACCTTTTCAAATACCGGTTTTCCATTTCTATATCTTCTTTTGAGAAATGTCTATTCAGATCTTGTGCCCATTTTAAAATCAGATTATTAAACGTTTTCTTGTAGAGTTGTTTGAGCTCCTTAAATATTCTGGTTAAAAATTCCTTGTTTGATGGGTAGTTTGCAATTATTTTCTCCCATTCTGGGAGTTGTCTCTTTACTTTGGTGATGGTGTTCTTTTCTGTGTAAAAGCTTTTTAACTTGATGTGATACCATTTGTCCATTTTTGCTCTGCTTGCCTGTGCTTGTGGGGTATTACTAAAGAAATCTTTGCCCAGTCTAATGTCCTGGAAATTTTCCCCAAAGTTTTCTTTTCGTAGTTTCATAGTTTGAGGACTTAGATTTAAATGTGTAATCCATTTTGATTTTTTATATGGTGAGAAATAGAGATCTAGTTTCATTCTTCTGCATGTGGATATCCAGTTTTCCCAGCACCATTTATTGAAGATACTGTCCTTTCCTTAATGTATGTTCTTGGGACCTTTGTCAAAAATGGGTTTAATGTAGATGTATGGATGTGTTTCTGGGTTTTCTATTCTGTCTCATTGGTCTATCTGTTCATTTTTATGCCAGTTTCATGCTATTTTAGTTACTATATTTTTGTTATATAATTTGATGTCAGGTAATGTAATTCCTCCAGTTTTGTTCTTTTTGCTCAAAATAACTGGCTTTTCTGGGTGTTTTGTGGTTCCATATAAATTGCAAAATTGTTTTTCTATTTCTGTGAAGAATGTCATTGGTATTTTGATAAGGATTGAATTTAATCTGTAGATTTCTTTGGGTAATAAGGATTTTTCAAAAATATTGATTATTCTAATCCATGAATATGGATATCTTTCCATCTACTGGTGTCTTCTTCATTTTATTTTTTGGTGTCCTCTTCAATTTCTTGCATCAAAATTTATAGGTTTTATTGTAGAGGTTGTTCATTTCTTTGGTTAATTTCTTCCTACGTATTTAATTTTATTTTTTAATTATTATAAATGGGATAACTTTCTTGATTTCCTTTTAAGATTGGTCATTGTTGGTATACAGAAATCTTAATCTAGGTTAATTCTGTATCCTAAACTTTACTAAACTGGATGACCATTTCTAATAGTTTTTTTGTGGGGTCTTTAGATTTTTCCAAATATAAAATAATACCATCTGCAAAAAAGGATGATTTGACTTCTCTTAACATTTGGATGTCTTTTATTTTCTTCTCTTGTCAGATCGCTCTAGCTAGAACTTCTAGTGTTATGTTAAATAACAGTAGTGAAAGCAGGCATCCTTGCTATGTTTCAGATCTTAGCGAAAAGGATTTCAGGTTTTCCCCATTCAGTATGATTGCAGTGGGTCTGTGGTATAAGGCTTTGATTATACTGAGGTATGTTCCTTCTAGTTTTTTGACAGTTTTTATCTTAAAGAAATGTTGAATTTTATCAAATGAATTTTGGGCATCAATTGAAATGATCATATGGATTTTATCCTTCATTCTGTTGATATGATGCATCACACTGATTGATTTGCATATGTTGAACCATCCTTGCATACCTGAGATAAATACCACTTGTTCATGATGATTGATCTTTTTAATGTGTTGTCGACTTCAGTTTGTTACTATTTTGTTGAGGATTTTTGCATCAATATTCATCAGGGATATTGCCCTGTAGTATTGTTTTTTGTGTGTGTTTTGTCTGGCTTGGTATCAGAGTAATATTGGCCTTGTAGAAGAAGTTTGGAAGTTTTCCCTTCTCTTCTATTTTTCAGAATAGTTTGAGTAGGATTGGTATTACTTTTTTAAATGGTAGAATTCAGCAGTGAATCCATCGAATCCTGTATTAAGGTTCTCTAGAGGGACAGAAACAATGGAATATATATATATATATATATATATATATTATATATATTTTTCGTGAAATAACTGATATATGGAACACAACATACCCAAAAACTGTGGGATAAAGCAAAGCAAGTACTAAGAGGAAATTTTTAATAACTGTAAGTGCTTATATCAAAAAAGGTAGAAAAACATTAAATGAACAACTTAATGATGCCCCTTGAAAAGCAAGGCTGGGCGTAGTTGCTCATGCCTGTAATCCCAGCACAATGAATATATATATATGTATATATATATATATATATCACACACACACACACACACACACACATATATATATATAATATGAGTTTATTAAGCATTAATTCACATGATCACAAGGCCCCACAACAGGAGGTCTGCAGGTTGAGGAGCAAGGAGAGCCAGTCCAAGTTCCAAAACTGAAGAACTTGGAGCCTTATGTTTGAGGGCAGGCAACATGCAGCATGGGACAAAGACGTAGGCTAGGAGGCTAGACTAGTCTCTCTTTTCACATTTTTCTGCGTGCTTATATTCTAGCTGTGCTTGCAGGTGATTAAATGGCACACATTCAGATTAAGGGTGGGTCTGCCTTTCCTAGCCCACTGACTTAAATGTTACTCTCCTTTGGCAACACTCTCACAGACACACTTAGAATCAATACTTTGTGTCCTTCAATCCAATCAAGTTGACACTCAGTATGAACCATCACAAGTCCTGAGCTTTTCTTGGCTGTGAGACTTTTTATTATGGCTTCCACTTCATTACTTGTTATTTACTTGTTCAGATTTTGGATTTCTTAATGGTTCAATCTTGGTAGGTTGTATGTGTCTATGAATTTATTTGCTTCTTCCAGATTTTTCAACTGATTGGCATATAGTTGATGATAGTAGCCTCTAATGATTTTTTGAATTTCTTTGGTATCATTTGTAATATCTCCCTTTTCATCTCTGATTTTATTTATTTGAGTTCTCGCTCTGCTTTTCTTTAACCTACCTAAAATATGTCAATTTTAGTTATCTTTTCAGAAAACAACTTTTCATTTTGTTGATCTTTTGTGTAGCTTTCTACATATCTATTTCATTTATTTATTCACTGATACTCATTATTTTCTTTCTTTTACTAGGAAGTTTTGTTTCCTCTTGTTTTTCTTTTCATTTTTTTCTTTTCTTTTCTTAACTTTTTTATTTCAAGTTCTCACTATGTTGCCCAGGCTTGTCTTGACTCATGGGCTTAAGTAATCCTCTCACTTCAGCCTCTCATTGTGCTGGGATTACGGGCACGAATAACCACTCCCAGCCTAGTTTTTTAAGGTGCATCACTAAGTTGTTTATTTGATGTTTTTCTACCTTTTTTGATGTAAGCAAACTTCCTTTGATAGGAAGTACCTATAAGTGCTTCTTTGTACTATTTTGCAGTACAAATTCCTTCTTTGTACTGCTTTTGCTTTATCCCACAGGTTTTGGTATGTTGTGTTTCCATTATCATTTATTTCAAGATTTTTTTTTCAATTTCCTTCTTAATTTCTTTATTGACCCACAGGTCATTCAGAGGTATATTGTGTAATTTTCATGTGTCTGTATAGTTTCCAAAATTCCTCCTTTTTTTTTATTTTTTTCAAGATGGAGTGCCACTCTATTGCCCAGGCTGGAGTGCAGTGGCATGATCTCGGCACACTGCAACCTCCGCCCCTGGGTTCAAATAATTCTGCCTCAGCCTCCCGAGTAGCTGGGATTATAAGCACCTGCCACCACGCCTGGCTAATTTTTGTATTTTTAGTAGAGAGCTGATTTCACCATCTTGGCCAGCCTGGTCTTGAACTCCTGGCATCATGGTCCACCTGCCTCAGCCTCTCAAAGTGCTGGGATTACAGACATGAGTCAGTGCGCCCGGCTTCCCTTCTTTTTGAGTTCCAGTTTTATTCTACTCTGGTCAGAGAAGATGCTTGACATTGTTTCAGCTTTTTAGAATGTTTTGTTTTTTTGTTTTGTTTTTGGACCTCCTTTGAGGGTGTAACTGTTGAATATGTTAAGTAGGGTCCTTCATCTTTTCTTCTTTGTATTTTTAGGGGCCAAAGCTGTGTATGAATTCCTTGGTTATAGATAGCCTTAGTGTAATGTTTTTCTCAAACGTTGTTTGTATGTTGTAGTAGCAGTGTACTGTGCATATGAACAGCCTTTTTGTCTCCTGAAGAGACAGAGAGGGAAGGTAGTGGTGTCTGGAGGCTTATCTACTTCCCCAGCACTGTGCACTTCTGTTAGAAGCCTCCTGAAGTTCAACCTATAGGCCTGTAGGTGACACTTGCAAGTAAGAGCCAGCCAAATGCTGTACAAGGGTATCAGCAGATGTTGTAATGGGCCATGTAGGTTTACCTCTCAGCCAGTAGGTGGCGCTTGCAGGAGAGAGACAGCTGTGATGGTAGCAGTGGGAAGGGTGGATGTTTCCCTCTTGTGTGAGAGTGGGAAGAGGGGTGGCCCAGAGTCCTCAGCCTAGCAAGTGGCAGTGGAACCTACTCAGCTCCCACACCCTGACTTCAGCAGTATTTTTTACCATAGCCTTACTCACTACATAGTTATTTTCTACGTCCTTAACAACCCATAACGTGTTTATCTCCTTCCTGTATTTTTGACTGTTTTTTGACCCTCTTTTCTGTGCCATCTCTGTCTTCTTCCTAACAAAATAAATGTGATTGAACTAGTGGGTAGAGAGCCTTAGGATAAGTAAGGCAATAGAAATATTGTCAAGGAATGAAAGGCCTACACAAAACAAAATTCTTGTATTAGATATCCAAATAGCTACTTGCTTGGAAGTGGAAGGACACCTATGAGAGTTTGTATTCTTTGCATGAATGCAGAGATTTATAATGGTTAGGGGTGAGGATGCAAAGGATCAAATCTGGGTAAGTGGATAGCTGGATGTTAAGAGGTTATTAGTGTAATATGTAAAATTGTCTGAAGCTTCTGGGAACAGAGGCAATGCATGACATTAATATAAGGAGACAAGAGAACTTTCATTACTCCAGCCAACCAAAAGGCTGAGATTAACCAGAGCAAGAAAGACACTTCAAGCAGAGACTAGTGAATATAAATCTTCCCTCATGCCAGGAAAATACAAAACCCATCCAGGAAATTAGCCCTTGATGTTTAGGGTGGGAGATGTGGGACTAGAAAACACTGTGAATTGATAGTTATAGAAAGAATCATAGTTTTTTTCCCCTTGTTTCTGTCTTTCTGAGACCATTTTAAAACAGAAAAGACAAAGTGTCTTTAAAAGCAGGATTTAGTTTCACCATCCCAACATCTGAGTAAAAATCGAGGCTTTAGAAGTTACTGAGGTAAATTATAGAATGTTTGATTATAATTTACACATATAAAATATAATATATGTGTTTCACACTTATTTAAAACACTCAAAGCTTGGTATATTAGCATAAACTCTAAAGATACTTTCAAAGCAGTCCGTATATCATGTCATGGAAACACGGGCTCTTATCGTTGTAGAGTGGAAGGACCCTGAGAGATCAATTTCACCAAGGGTCTTTGCTTCTCGTTTTTGACTTTTTCCCTGATAGAGCCTACAAATTAAAATAAATATTCTACTAAACAAATAATAGAAGTTATAGACTAATTGCAAACAAATCAACACTAAAAATAGATAATAAGTTTTGGGAAACTTTGGAGAGATTGAACCCGTAGAATCACTGATCCGAACACCTGCTTCCGTGCAGTGCCCTCACTGGAACTGACCTCCCATTACTGTTGCCATATCCTTTTTAGCAGTGAACCATATTTAGATCTAAGCCTCTTTCCCTAGATTTTCTCTCCAAAAATTATTGACTCAAGGCAGTTGTGTATGTAGCAGAGCTCATTGAAAGTTTGCAGAGGGACTTTAATCATAAAAATTCAAATTCCTTAATATTAAATAACAGTATATTTTTCCTTAAAAATCTTTTGTATGTGAATCACAGGTAATTTCTCACTGGCAAGTTTTCCCTGCAGACTCTAGACACATAATTTGTTATTTAGTTCACATTCTTTCTTTCCTCTCCACAATTCTTGCTTCCTCTACTGTTTTCTGTTTTGTTTATTGTGAACTCATTAACAATATTATGGAATTCTATGATTACTAGGTTTTAAATGTGCTCTTCCCAACATGATATTCTTATGGTTGGTGTTGAGGTGACTTCATTCCAAGACCATTTAAAATCTTAGATAAGCTTTTCTAGGTCACATGACCTGTGAGAATTTGAAACCCACACTCCTAATACTCAGGAGATATGTATGTGTATGTTAAAGCCCTCCACTAAAATGCAGACTGAGCTAGTCAGTTTTCTTCGCTATTTACTTTTGTGGGGCAGATAATTTTCTGGTCCACCCTTTCATGTAAAAAATTGCTGACTTTTGTGGAAATCTTTCTTCCAATTCCTCTTATTACATGGGTTCAATGCCATGTGTTCATGTCCATGTGTGTCTTTACGACCTAAGCCTCTGAATTGTAGGGACTGGCAAACTCCCTTTCGGTAGTTAGCAGCTTTAGCACCTTCTGTTAGATGTAGTTTTAAGCTTTCATTTCATATTTCTTTCCTGTGAATATTCTTTATTTTCTTGACAGCTTAGACAGATTAGAAGAATTTGAGAGAGAGATATATATGTATACACACACACACACACACACACACACACACATCCACACACACATATATATGTCTTTTACATATGATAATAATTATATATTTTAAAGGTATAATATTTGTGTGTGTATATTTTTTTTCAGCTAATTTGGTTTTGTATCAGATTTTTTGTACACAGGGAGATTTCAGGATATCTGGTCAACTATGTTTCCAGAAATGCAAGTATCTCCTTTCATCTCACCATCAATTTCTGTTGGGCTTCAACATAGATTTTTGTGACATCTATATTACAATACTGTTTCTTCACACAACTGCATCATTTTTCTAAAATTTTACCCATAAATCATTATCAATGGCAAATTGTGGCAATTGTATTGTTAGGGCTTTCATTTGGAATTTTTAAAAGTATGTATTAATGGGCCACATCATAGTTGGGTTTTTATTTTCTCTGGGGTTAGAGTCCACTAGATCTTGCTTTGGCTTATATTCAGCTGTCTAAACCAATGCTATTCAAAGTGTGCACTGTGGAACAATGTTGGTCCATGAACTATTTATTAGTGTCTGTTAAAACAAAATAATACAGATATGATCAGGCACAGTGGCTCATGCCTGTAATCCCAGAACTTTGGGAGGCTGAGATGGGCAGATCGCTTGAGATCAGGAGTCTGAGGCCAGCCTGGTCAACATGGTGAAACCCTGTCTCTACTAAAAATACAAAAATTAACCAGGTGTGGTGGTGGGCACCTGTAATCCCAGCTACTCAGTAGGCTGAGGCAGGAGAATTGCTTGAACTAGGAGACGGAGTTTGCAGTGAGCCGACATCATGATACTGCATGCCAGCCTGGGAGACATAGCAAGACAGAGTAATACTCCATCTCACAGCAAAAACAAAAACAACAAAAAACAGATATGGAGTGTTTAGGAACTTGTACAGCAATTTGAAGTGGCAGAGATAGTCAAGAATGTGATAGGCTGTCCAGTCTTGTTGAGCAGGGAATAGACTAGTTGTGCTGATGGCAAAGTCATGCTAATTCACTGACTGGCACAAGATGTGTGATAGGTGTGCATAGAATAAACTTGTATTAGTCTATGCAAAATTGTGTTGGGGAGATAAATACTGGTCATTGAAAAGAGATAGTTTGAGAAAGATCAGTCTAAGTAATAATGTACGCTTTACACCTTTCAAATAGTTATTGCTAGAGACGTATTCAGTTATTTAAGTTTATCACTGATCCGGCCAAATTCTCGAGTTTGTTTATAGAGGCACCAGTCAGTTCAATCTGAAATCACATATCTACACCTCTTCCACACATGTCACAGGTCACAAGAAGGAACCAACAACTTTGAAAGTTATAAACATAAATGTGTCACTTATGTTGACAACAAAGGACCTGCACTATGATTTGTCAATAATCAGTTGGATTTACTTACTGGAAAACAATAAGTTAAGGTGGTCATCATCATTTTTGCTACTATTCCATGCTCTTAAAGCTGAGAGAAATGCTGTAGTAATCAACATTTCTATCCAGCATACCTAATTTTTGAGCATTAATAGTGAACGAGAAAGTGTAAGTATGCAAGTGTCACAGGATCCTTACGGTGTTGCCTCACCAGCTGGAAACCTCTGTGACTGGTGGTGCCTCACAGCTTGTGTTTTGTTCACCACTGCTGGGCTCGTTTCATACACTAGACCCAGCAGGCTACACTCGGCTTATGCTACCAGACTGGATCCGACACCTGCCAAGGGCAAGCCAGGCGCAGAGCAGAGAGGTGTATGTGAGCACCCGAGCTCAGGAGTCACCCACTATGCACAGCCGGGAACACTGGCTGCTATGGCAGGGTGGGCAGCTCCAGGGACAGGCACAGGCACCAGCTCCATGCAAGGCTGTGGCTGGACCAGACATACCACAAGAGGTTTCCACTGCAAGCACCAGCCTCTGGACAAGGGGAATAAGGTGGTGCCCAAGAGCTCAGAGATACCAAGAAGTGCAGACCCCCAAAGAGGGTGTCACAGCCCTGGCTCAGGCAGCCCTGAGGTCTGGGTTCCCAGAAAGGCTGCAGCTGTTTTCTCCTTCTTGTCACCCCAGCATGGCAAGCAGGATTTGTGGCATGTTCCTGGAGGCGTTTTTCAGCCTGTTTGAGTTACGCTCTTACAGTCCCACTGCCTCACTCCAGCCTGTGGCTCCTGGGCTGGCCTGGCTCTGCCACTGCTTCCTTTCACATGAGGCAGCTACCTGGCCCCTACAGAAGGTAGGAGGGCTATAATGTTACAGCAGCTCTGGCTCAGGGAATCCTGAGGCCTGAGCCCCCAGAAAGGTTGTACTCTTCACTTCTGAGAGCATGTCACTGCCTACAGCTGGTGAGCCAGCCAAGAACACGTTACAGCTCCTTTCGCTCCCACCAGTCTGTGAATCCTGAGTTCTTGTCCCACATCTGGGAAGAGTGAGGTTACATGGACAACTGGAGGGTGAGCAAAGTGGAGAGGAGATTTACTGAGTGACAGGCAGCTCTCAGCAGTGAGGAGACCTGAGGTGGGTAGCTCCTATCTACAGGCAGGTCATCCTGACAAGTCTAGAGGAGACCCAATGTGGGTAGCTCCTATTCACAGGCAGGTTGGTCCCAACAAGTGTAGATGAGACCTGAAGAGGGTAGCTCCTACCTGCAGGCAATTAGTACCAACAAGTTACCCAGTCTGGCTGAGTCTGGGGTTTTTATGGGCTCAGAAGTGAGGTAGTCCGTGCTGATTGGTTCATGGGGGGTGGCCATGGGTGGGCCTGGAGAAAGCACCATCTGATTGGCCAAAAGGCATTAAGGAAGTTCTCACTCCGGGTCTTAGACTCCACCTGGAACTGGCAACCTGGTCCCCAGGCTTCAGGCTTCCCCTGGCCTGAAGGTGGGGTTTCACTGGGGACCTTCCCCTTCCCCCCCCCCCCCAGGGAACCTGTCTTCCTCCCAGTGCCATCAACGTGCCATACATGGTTCCCAGGCTCTCCATGCCAAGGGACACCTGCAGGCCCAGGCCGAGCCACTCTCAGCACCCCCAGTCTCCCTCCTGCACACATCAGCATCCAAAATCTAGAGAGAGCCAAGGTGGCAGGGGGCTGGCGTGTCAACACTGCCCTGAGCACATGCAGACCTGGCTAGGTTGTGATAGCACCTGGGTTTGGCCACAACTTTGCTCTGCACTGGAGCACATGCCAGGAGCAGGAGCAGGCACTCCCGAGCCTGCAGGGCAGGGGGCTTCCCAGGCCCCTGAGGGCATAGGGATGCCTGGGCCTGCAGCCATGGCTGGGCAGCTGCAGCTGCACCCAGGAGCATGGGCTCCTGCCTCACCAACTCAGTAGAGTGTGGGGATCTTGCTGGGATCACCTGTTCCTGGCCCCTCCTGGCCCTGTGGAGTGCACAGCCCTGACTGTGCCTCTCCCACTGCAGCTGATGTCCTTGCAGTGGCTGCTCCAGTTGGGCCACCACCACCATCACAAATGTTAACTGGGCTTTTATTCTTTCTTTAATTTTCCTTACCCATTAGTCTTTTCTACATCTCTTCACTTTTCTAAGAATTTTCTGTATATTTTCTCACCCCAATTTTTAAGTATTCTTTCTTGTCATCATTCTTTGTACTACAAACATTTATTGAGCATTATCTAGGTGTCAGGCAGTGCTATTGGCTCTAGGTATAAAGAGAGGAATCAAATAATTTTTATATCAATAAGCTTACAATATAATTTGGTCCATCATATATATAACAAAGATGACTATTGTAAATATGATAAATCCATGAATGAAGTGTAGTAGGAGATTTAAAAAGGAAAGTCTCAAAGTTCTGCATGGGAAAGTTAAGAAATATTATATAACTTAAGTGACACTTTCACTGATCATCAAAATAACAAAGTGTTATCTAAGAGGACTGGAAAATGTGGTAAGGTGAAAGATTTCTTAGAGCTAATTCCATATAGGTACACAGAAAAATTTTCCTTTTGAAAAGAAGAGGTTGGTGGCAATAACAAAACATAATTAGGTCCAAAGTCCTGCCAAAATATTACTCCTTAACTATTAAAAAGCAGGAGAGAGATATATGATTGAATTTAATCTACCAGATCTCTCTTTTTTTTAGAAAATCTTTCATTTTCTTTGTTTTGTTTACTTCACTTTTCTGGGCCCAAAGAAACAATCAAGAAAAATTTTTATGATACATTTCTTAAATATCATTAAGTGGAAAGAAGCTGGTTGCTAGCACAGAGTAGGGAAGCATAGTGGAGAAATATATCTAGCAGAAAAGAGGAGGTCACTAATTGCTGAGCAAGAATGGTCCGGCAAGGTGTTCAGAAAGCCAGAGAGTTGCAGAATAAGGGTTCAGCAAGCCTTGGAATACAATGAGGCAGGGGAGAATTTCTGGACTCAGTTAAACGATAGGAAAATGCCAGACTATAGGAATAGCCTTTAGTGAAATGAATATTCCTGCAGCAAATCATAAAGTGAATATGTGTGAATCTACTACTGCTTTCCACAATTTTGTTCTGATTTCCTTGCATGACTTTTCAAGAGAAAAAGATAGAAATGGTATAAGCGAGAATTTCCACCATTTACATGATTCCTTTTTTCTAAATGTCAGTATTTTGAAGAAATATATGCAATAATGCTTTTATTTCTAATCTTTACTACTAAGACTAAGTGTTACTAAGTATTATCAAGGCCATGAGAAAGCAAAGCATGTTTATATAAATTAACTAGTTGTTTCCTTTCTTCTGCTTTCTCCTATTGATACTAACCTATTTTTGTATTCAACCCACACACATAAACATACACGTACACAGATACACACACATTCGCACTTCAACTTGTAAAAGTATTTTAGACATCCTTTATTAATTGACTACAAGTAAATACTTAATTTAAACATTTGTCAGGAATTTGGAAAGATAACTTGGGGAATATCATAGATTTCAGTTTTAATTTGTGAAAAATCTCTTTGCTTTTTCTAAGTCACAATGAAGAGTGGGAAAGGATCCCTCCGTGAAAACTGGGTTTTGTGTGACTGACACATACTGCATTTTTAATAACACAGACTGAAATGCATTATTCAGAATGCACTGTTGTCCAGCATTTCAGCTCTGCTGTAGATCTTCGTACTTGTAGTGAGTCTGTTGTCTGCAAAAATTCAAATTATTTTTGTGATCAATACTGGTGACCAAGATACTATTTGTTTGTCCAGTAAAACATAGTAAACTAGAACTAGGAATTATAATATCATATTTCAATTGATCAAATAGTTATAAATCAGTATTTACTGTGAGCTGTCTCAATAGATATCTGAACATATCTAGCTATTTTTATTTTTCCTTTGACTTGTGAGAATAACATCACATTTACACAAGAGAAGCACTCGATTCCAGGGAACAATGCATGGGTATACATATTACTTTTTAACAGCACAATAGAGCCCTTAACCAGTTTCAGAAATCTGGAAGCTTAGAGATGATAAATTTAAAGATGATGTTATTTATTGTTATTCATCTAGTAATTATATAACCTCAACTTGTCAGGATGAAATATGTTTATATTTTAGTGACCCAGATGATCAGAGCATACTGTTATGGTTAGGGGCTCAAAGAATAGAACCAGTTCAATAGACCCTGCTCTTCTAAAATTAATCTGTTTATATGTAGACAATAAAGCAATCATATAAAACTTGGAGTCAGAAAAATATTACTCGAGACCCAACTTGACTACTTGCTACTAGCTGAGTGGTTTTATTTGTTCTATAATTTTCTTCATCTGTGAAAGAAGGGTTCTAATGACCCCTACTGTAAAGATTCCTGTGAGATTCAAATGAGATAACGTAAATGCATATGGCTCATAAGTGATATAAATCCCTGTACTGCAGTAAGTTTTATATTTATTGTTATTGCCCAAGTTTTAACTTTTATTTTGAAAAATTTGACTTCATCACTTTGAAACATGATTTCAAGATCAACGTTTGCAGTGATTAACCGTCAGTGACTTAGACTTTCACCTTTCATATACTTGATAGGATTTTCAGTCTAAATTTTTATAGAAGCAGTGTATTAAAAGCAATTAAGAAAAATAATCAGCACAACTTCAGAGTACTTATCTTGTATAGATATGATTCTTCTACCATGATAAAATGATCTATAATTAGAACGCTTTTGGCATTCCTGCTTATTCCTATCCAATCATGACCTCTGTAAGTTAATGATCTGTAGTAATTTGTAATTAAGATAATAACACCTACTACATGGGGTTTCAGAAAAAAGTAAGTGAGGTAACATAAGAAAAATGCTTCGTGCAAAATTGAACGAAGCTTGAGAATATTTAGTGTGTGAGAATACAAGATTAGGAAGTAAGTGATCGTAGGCCATCACCAAGCAACTGGTGTCAACAAGTGTTAGAGAAAAAATTAAAAAAAGAAAAGACTTATAGAAGTTCATAGGGCTGCATATAAATTGATTAACAGAAGTCTTATGGATTTTTTTTCCTGTGTTTAGGAACCCTATATAAAAGAATATTTTTTTCCAAAGTAACTTAATCATGAGTGAAACTCTCCTGTAACAGCTAGTTTTATTCCTATTTAGAATCCAGTATATGAAGGTGAAGAAGCAGTCAACACAACAAAGAAGAAAGGAGGAAAGCAAGCAGAGGAACAAGGAGGCAAAGGTAGGGAGATGTAATGAGGTGGTTAGAAGAAGGAGTAATAATGTGTAACAAGTGGAGACTATGTCTTCTCTCTCCTTCCATAACACCTTTCATTTACTCTTCCAAGTCTGAAGGACTTGAAAAGTTTATCAAAATACCCATTCAAGGTTTCTTTTTTTTCTTCAGATTTAATTCCTATATATACCTTCGCACTTCTTTTTGCTAACGCCATTCTCCAACTCACACAAGGCCAGTGAGGTGGTACATGTCTGTAGTCCCGGCTACTTAGGAGGTTGAGGCTGGAGAATTGCTTGAGGTCAGAAGTTCGAGGATGTACTATGTTATGATCACCCCTATGAATAGCCACTACACTCTAGCCTAGTCAACATAGCAAGTCTCCATTTCTGAAAAGAAAAAAAGAAAGAAAAAGAAAACACATGCACACATACCATACTTTCCCTTATGCTGCTATCAAAGTAATTCAATAGAAAAACATAAGTGAAGTTGGAGTTTTCACTAGTCTTTATTATAGTAATTAGCATGTTTCATCTAGTTGACTAAGTTTATATATTTTGGGCATTAATAACTATATATGTATATATATAATTAAATAATGGATATGATAACTATATTTATAAACAACTATTAATCCATAAAATTATAATTTTAAAATTACAAGTGATTGAAATATAT
>NW_016806622.1:177635-197193 GCF_001698545.2 Rhinopithecus bieti
AAGTTGGAGTTTTCACTAGTCTTTATTATAGTAATTAGCATGTTTCATCTAGTTGACTAAGTTTATATATTTTGGGCATTAATAACTATATATGTATATATATAATTAAATAATGGATATGATAACTATATTTATAAACAACTATTAATCCATAAAATTATAATTTTTAAAATTACAAGTGATTGAAATATATGAAAGCAGTAAATAATAATTTTTAAGTATCAATGAATATAAATCCTATTTTATGGCAGTAGAATTCAGATATTTCTCAAATTTTAACATCTCTTAGCTATTGATGCCTTTTAGTACCTACTAAATTACTCCAGTAATTTGGTTCAGCATTTCACCTAATGGTAGTAAATAAAAATAATGGGGTATTCAAAGGTGAGCAAAGCAGTTACTGGTCCCTGAAATAATAAATGTTTCAAATGTACTGAACCAAAAGAATGATGTGATTTTTTATTTTATGTTGAAAATATTGAAATAAATATATTAAAGAAAATGAGAGAGATAAATTGTATAAGTTAGATTTTCTATCCTTTGTAACTCCAAATTAATAGCATGTCATTCAATCTAATTGCTCCTTTGGAGTTTCTAAAGAAAAACGTCCTTCACTGTGGGATTTGTTATTTTAATTTTCATAGCTCATAATTAACCTTACAGTTGCATTTGTACACTGAATCAAAGGGTACAGTGCAATATTTCTATTGTGATTTTGAGTGTGATTAATTTAGCAAGTTCTCCCTAGAGGCTTCTCCTTCTGTTGTATTAATATGTTCCATCTCCCCATAATCTGTAAAGTGAATGGGATAAATGAATCTATATAATCCACAATTTATATGACTACAGTACAATATCAGAATTAGAAGGCTGATGATAATGTAGAGTGTTGTGTATAGTTCTATATTATTTTCCCCACAATTTATTGGATTTATTTTTCACCCTTCACTTTTCAGATTATGGCAACTGTTCAATACAATATGAAAGTGTTAGGCAGATGATGGGGAAGAAGCAAAATAGCTTTCTTATTTATGGTAAATAATATCTCTTATAATATCGTCTTTTCTTTAACACATAAAAGAAGGTGAAACAAAAGGTGTACTCACTAAGTTTTCTGTTCCTGAATAACATTTAGTTCATTTACATTTAGTGTAATTATTGAGAGGGTTATTCTTTGATTTTAGTCATTTTTTTCTTTTGCCATTTGGACTAATCAGATATATTTTAATTTTCATCAAAGAGTAGTAATACTCCTCTTTTTGAGCAGGAACACTAGAGATTACAATAGCATTTCCAAGTTCTTCTGGTCTAATAGAAATTTTTACCTTTATCACATCTAGATAATGCTAAAATTTTTATAATACTTTAGTTACAATTAAATTCCTCTCTGTAATGTATGCATTAGAGTAGCATGCATTTTAATTTTATATTTGATTTTAAAATTCCACAAGAAAATTACAATTCTTGTATGCTGTCCATGTGTATACCATTTCCATTGTTCTTCATTGTGACCTTTATTTCCATAATTTTATTTGGGATTTTCTTCTTCTGTCTAAAGAAGTGTTTCTTCTCAATATTTAAGTCATACCTGGTGAGCTATAACCCACTCTATTAAAATAGAAAAATATTATGAACATATTAGTGATAATGCTTTATTTTTTTAAACTTTACAAATATAATTATACATTCACTGGGCTTTGCAAAATAGTGTAGAGAGTTTCTTGGTACCCTTTAAAAATTATTCTCATGACTACAGTTTGCACACTTTTAGTATAATCTCAGAAATTGGAAACCATCTAAAACATTACCACTGACTTCACAGAAATACAAGAAAACCATCAGAGAATATTATGAACGCCTTTATGCACACAAAAAAGTAGAAAACCTTAAAGAAATGAATAAATTCCTGGAAATATACAACCTCTCAAGACTGAATCAGGAAGAAATTGAAACCATAAACAGACCAATAACAATTTCCAAAATTGAAATCAGTAATGAAAACCTACCAAATAGAAAAAAAAAAAAAGCTCTGAACCAGGTGAATTCAAAGCTGAATTCTACCAGGTGTATTAAAAAGAGCTGGTACCAATTCTACCAAAGTTATTCCAAAAAGTTTAGAAGAAGGTATTCCTTGCTATTTCATTCTGTAAGGTCAGCATCATTCTGATACCAAAACCTGGCGGAGACAGGCCAATATTCCTGATGAACATTGATGCAAAATCTTCAACAAAATACTAGCAAACCAAACCCAGCAGTACATCATAAAGCTAATCCACCACCGTCAAGTAGGATTTATTCCTGGGATGCAAAGTTGGTTCAACATAGGCATATCAATAAATGTGATTCATAACAGAACTAACAACAAAAACTCCATTGTCATCTCAATAGACACAGAAAAGGCTTTGAGGTAACTTAATATTTCTTCATATTTAAAATCTCCTAACAAACTATGCATTAATGGAACATACCTCAAAATAATGAGTCATCTGTAACAAACCCATAGCCAACATTATACTGAATGGCAAAAGCTGGAAGCATTCTCCTTGAGAACCAGAACAAGTCAAGGATGCCCACTCACACCACTCCTCTTCACCATGGTACTGAAAGTCCTAACCAGAGCAATAAGACAAGATAAATAAAAGGCTTCTAAATAGAAAGAAAAGTCAAACTACCGATATTCACTGATGATATGACTTTGTATCTAAAAAACCCCATAATCTCTACCCCAAAGCTCCTAGATCTGATAAACAACTTCAGTGAAGTTTCAGGGTACAAAATCAAGGTACAAAAACCAGTAGCATTTCTATACACCAACAACATCCAAGCTGAAAGCCAAATCAAGAATGCAACCCCATTTACAATACCCAGGAAATAAAATCCCTAGAAATACAGCTAACAATGGAAGTAAAATATTTCTACAATGAAAATTATGAAAACACTGCTGAAATAAATAAAAGAGGACACAAACAAATGGAAAACACATCCTATGCTCATAGATAGGAAGAGTCAATATCATTAAAGTGACCGTACTGCCCAAAGCAATTTACAGATTCAATGCTACGCCTATCAAGCTACTAACAACATTTTTTAAACAGAATTAAGAAAAAAAATTCTCCTAAAATTCATGTGAAACCAAAAGAAAGCCTGAGTGACCAAAGCAATCCTTAGCAAAGAGAACAAAGTCACATTACCTGATTTCAAACTACAAGGCTACAGTAACCAAAACAGCATGATACTGGCACAAAAACAAATACATGGGACAATATAACAGGTTAGAGAACCCAGAAATAAAGCCACACACCTATAATCATTGGATTTTCAACAAATTTGATCAAAAACAGCAATGGGGAATGGACTCCCTATTCAATAATTGGTGCTGGAGTAACTGGATAGCCATATGCAGAAGATTGAAAGTGGGCCCCTTTCACCATATACAAAAATCAACTCAGGTGGATTAAAGACTTAAATGTAAGATATCAAACTGTAAAACCCCCAAAAGACAACCTAGGACAAGCTATTTTGGACATAGGCCTTGCCAAAGATCTCATGATGAAGTTACCAAAAGCAATTGCAGCAAAAATAAAAATTTACAAGTGAGTCCTAATTAAACAAAAAGCTTCTGTACAGCAAAATAAACTATCAACAGAGTAAACAGACAACCTACAGAATGGGAGAAAATATTCACAAACTGCATCCAATGGAGGTCTAAATTCCAGAATCTACAAGGAACTTAAACAAATCAGCAAGCAAGAAACAACACCATTAAAAATGGGCAAAGAGCATGAACAGTCACTTCTCAAAAGAATACATACATGCAGCCAAGAAGCATATGAATAAATGCTCTACATCATTAATCAATAGAGAAATGCAAATCAAAACCACAATGAGATATTATCTCATACCCATCAGAATGTCTACTATTAAAAAGTCAAAAACTGACAGATGCTTGTGAGATTGCAGAGAAGAGCGAATGCTTATACACTGCTGGTGAGAATGTAAATTAGTTCATCAACTGTGGAAAGCAGTTTAAGAATTTATCAAAGAACTTAGAGCTATTATTTAACCCAGCAATCTCATTACTGGGTATATACCCAAAGGGACATAAAGCAATATAAATTATTCTACCATAAAAATACATGCACAGATATGTTCATTGCAACACTATTCACAATAGCAAAGACATGGAATCAACCTAAATGCCTGCCAATGGTGCACTGGAAAATGTGGTACATATACACCATGGAATACTACACAGCCATTAAAAAATGAGATCATGTCCTTTGCAGCAACATGGATGGAGGCCATTATCCTAAACAAACTAACACAGGAACAGAAAATCAAATACTGTATGTTCTCACTTACAAGTGGGAGCTAACATTGTGTATATATGGATATAAGGAAGGAAACAATAGACACTGTGGTCTACTTAAGAGTGAAGGTTGGGAAACTGTGAGGACTGAATAATTATCCATTGGATACTGTGCTTATGACCTACAGCAAGATTAACACTTGCCGTAAGTTTTTGTAATGGTTCTCTCTTTTCACTATTTTCTTTAAAATATTTATCATAAATAGGTTTATTAGTTAGTGTTCTCCAGAGAAACTGAACCAATAAGATATATATATATATATAGCTTTATAAGAGGAAATGTTTAAATGGAAGTTGCTTCATGCAGTTAAGCTCAGATAATGTAGAATAGGTAAGGTAATGATCAAGAAGAACATAAAGTTGGAGAACCAACACTACCAGATATCAAGACTTGTTTAAAACAATGATGAGAGTAATTAATATCTGCATAGTAATAATGCAAAAAATAGCAGTTATAAAATGCAACATGAGAGACAGTCGTTAACTAGACCCAAAGGTTATCACTCATCTTGTGTGTTACAGAGTCCACTGCAGTTGAATGGGGAAAGGAGAACTTTTGCTAAATGGCACTGGGTCAATTAGATGTCTATAAGAGAAGAAATAAACCTTGATTCTATGCATGTATAACATAAGTTTCAGATGAATCATTGATCTAAAAGTAAAAGCTAAACAATCAAACTTCCAGAAGTATTTGAGATAGGAAAAGACAAATTAAACCATAAAAGAAAAATAATTGATATTGAATTTGAGAATTTCTTTAGTTTGATTAGATCTTATTTGTCAATTATTTACTTTTCCTGCAATTGCTTTTGGTGTCTTCATCATGAAATCATTGCCAGTGCCTATGTCTTGAATAGTATTGCCTAGGTTGTCTTTCAAAGTTTTTATAGTTTTGGGTTTTACATTTAAGTCTTTACTCCATCTTGAGTTAATTTTTGTATACGGTGGAAGGAAGCAGTCCAATTTCAGTTTTCTCCATATGGCTAGCCAGTTATTCCAGAAACACTTATTGAATAAGGAATCCTTCCCCCGTTGCTTGTTTTTGTCAGGTTTGTCAAAGATTAGATAGTTTTAGGTGTGCAGTCTTATTTTGGGGTTCTCTATTCTGTTCCTCTGGTCTATATGCCTGTTTTTGTACCAGTACCATGCTATTTTGGTTATCATAGCACTGCAGTATAGTTTGCAGTCAGGTAATGTGATGCCTTTAGCTTTGTTTATTTTGGTTAAGATTGCCTCATTTATTCCAGCTCTTTGTTGGTTCCATATGAATTTTAAAACGGTTTTCTCTAGTTTTGTGAAGAATGTCAATGGTAGTTTGATATAATTAGCATTAAATCTATAAATTGCTATGCGCAGTATGGCATTTTACTGATATTGATTCTTCCTATTCATGAGCATGGACTTTTTTATTTGCTTCTGTCATCTCTGATTTATTTGAACAGCAGTTTGTAGTTCTCCTTGTAGAGATCTTTCACCTCCCTAGATAGTTGTATTCCTAGGTATTTTATTCTTTTTGTGGCAACTGTGAATGGGAATTAATTCATGATTCAGTTCTCTGCTTGACTGTTGCTGGTTTATAGGAATGCCAGTAATTTTACACATTGGTTTTGTATCCTGAGACTTTGCTAAAGCTCTTTATCAAATTAAGAAGCTTTGGGGTTGAGACAATGGGGTTTTCTAGATACAGGATCATGTTGTCTGAAAACAAGGATAGTTTGACTTCCTCTTTTCCTATTTTGAGCTCTTTATTTCTTTCTCTTGCCTAATTGCCCTGGCTAGAATTTCCAATACTATGTTGAATAGGAGTGGTGAGAGAGGCTCTCCTTGTCTTGTGCCAGTTTTCAAGGGGAAGTCTTCAGGTTTTTGCCCATTCAGTATGATGGCTGTGTGTTTGTCATATATGTCTCATATTATTTTGAGGTATGTTCCTTCAATAACTGGTTTATTTATAGTTCTTAACATGAATGGATGTTAAACAGTAAACACAGACCAAAGAGACTAAAATGAAAAAGACTGACGATACTAACTCTTGAGAAGGATGTAACTGGAACTATATATTCTGCTGTTAGTTTGAGGATAAATTTATAAAACAACTTAGAAAATGTTTCAAAACTTTCTACTAAAAGTAAACATGCATATGCCTTATAACTAAGCAGTTCCACTCCTTAATATAAAATTCAACAAAATAAGTGTTTATAACCATAAAAATACACATACAGAAATAATTATCTTTATTAATAATAACCAAAATGAGAAAATATTTAAAATGGATAACTATTTTTTGGTTTATTCATACAGTGGGTTATGATAAAACAATGAAGAACATGCTACTAAAATGAGTAACAATGTGACCTAATCATGCAGAAAAAATGTTGAATAAATTGAGTTGGAAACAAAATACTGCATACAGTATAATTCTCTTTATATGAAGGCAGAACTAATCTATGGTAATGGGGGTCAAAATAATGGTTAACATGATGGGGGTTACTGATAGAAAGGGAATCATAAAGAGTTCTCAGACATATGTTGTTCTCGGTTGTGGTTACATAGGTGTATACATTTGTAAAAGACATATTGATTGTTACAAGTCAGACATATTTAATATACTGTATGTGTTGCATTGTAATTAAAACAAATACCTTTAAAAGTGTACACCATCCAGAGTAGTGAAATAAGACCAGCTAGGTAGCCAGAGTTCACTCCAAGCATATAGGAGATGGGCCACACCTGAGGAGAGAAAGTATGAGATAATAAAACAACAAATGTTTTGTTATTACTTGAGCACAAGTAAGGTGTAATGCAAATATTTTACTATTAAAGCTTTATGTGCTTTCTCTAGAAAAATATAGAGCAGATAGGATTTACCAATAAATTAAACTGAGGCTTCTAATAAATAAATCAAAGATCATTTCAAACTTTTACCATTAATAAATGGAAAATGAAGTTGTTGTCTATTGAAGAAAATTGAAAGAGGAGCAGGTTGAATTTGGGAAAAGAGATTTAATCATGCTAATTTGGGAATACCTATTACATATTCTATGTGGAGAGTTAGCAGCTGGATATATGTAAGTTTTGAGTTTGGTGAGCAGTCCAGACTTAAAGTAAGTTTTGCAGGATAACATTACTGTGTTAGTAAGGGTTCTCAAGAGACACAAAACCAATAGGATGTGTGTATATGCACATACAAATACAAAGACATATTTGTATTTATAGATTTATATATTATGTATGTATTAAAAGGAATTAGTTAACATGATTATGGAGGCTAAAAAGCCCTCAGATCTGCAGTGGCAAACTGGAGACTCAGGAGAGCCAATGATACGTAATTTCATTCTGAGTCCAAAGGTCTGAGAACCAGAAGAACCAATGGTCTAAAATCCAATCCAAAAACCAGTAAGCTCAAGATACAAGAAGAACTAATGTTTCAGTCCAAGTCTGATGGCTAGAAAACACCAATGTTTCAGATCAAAGAATCAGGCAGAAGGAGTTTCTACTTATTTAATCATTTTGTTCTATTCAGGTTTTCAATCGATTGAATGAGGGTTGCCTATATTAGAAAGGGCAATTTACTTATATACAGTCTACCAATTCAAATATTAATATCACCCAAAAACATCCTCACAGACACATTTAGAATAATGTTTAATGTTTAACCAAATATCTAGGCACTATCATGACCACCAAAGGTTTAAGGTCATGAGACTGGATGATGTCTCCCCAAAAGTGATGCAAGAACTAAACCCTGGACACTCTAATGTTTGAAGCTCAAAAATTAGCAATATTCAACTAAAAAAGTTTAGAATGTGTGACCAGTAAAGCAGCAGGAAAACTGAGGATATGATATCCAAGAGGCCAAGTGAAGTATTTCAAAAAGTTGAGATACAGCAACTTTGCCAAAAATGGTGGATGAGTGGAATGTAATGAGGCCAGAGATTTAACACTTAGGTCACAGAGTTGGTTCAAGAAATGATCAAAGCCCTTTAATTTTGGCCGCAATGGAATAATCTGAGGGGGCTCACAGTACTTAAGTCCATAAACTACTAAAAATCTGGATAAAATGTATAAAATAATTCTTTTCAAACATTGAATAACAGTTATCAGAGGACTGTAGTTCCTTAAAAAAAGGGAAGTAAACTAAGTGAACCCTATTCTTCTACTGGCTTTCTGCCGTAAGGCCCTCCCTTTTCAGACACAAGTGAGAGGAGGGGAAACTCAAGCAAAGTTGAGATAGATTGGAATCCAGAAATGCAGAGGCAGTTGGAAATGTGGACAGATACCAGAGAGGAAGATGCTACCCGGGGAAAGACATAGAGAAATTTATAAAGGATTGAATCTATCACTGAATAAAAAGCTATACATAAGTAGCATGGAATGTCTCTTGTCATAGCAAAGAATTGTCAGAGAGCTGGAAACTGAACATTACCCAAAAATTTGGTGACACACAGAGCTTGGAATGTCTGAGCTACAACCAGCCAGAATGAGAAGTCTTCAATGAACACCTGAAGCATTCACTATACACCTCTGAAATGTACATTCTTAGCAGGAAAACTAAACTGGCCCTAGTGTGAAAACTACTGTAAGTGTTCTTCTACTGCCTTTCATGTCCCATGTGAATTGCTCTCTTAGCTGACTCTAACCGAAACCTGCAGCACTCAGCTTTAATCAGAAGCAGTAGAGGCAAATGGACCACACATCATTCAGCACAAATAACACAAGTAACTTTCTTAGTGACACAAAATTCTTTAATATAGTGTTTAATAGGTGAGGAAACTATGATTCTGTGTATATAGGTAAACAACCTGGTATAAGACTAGTTATCTGTGGAAGGGTATTATTCATGTAGAGACTCTGTGGTAGGTATATAAGACTTCTAACATGGGACATGTGAAGGGCTTTTATCTGATTTAAAAGACAGAAGCAGCACCAAAAATACAGTAGAAAAAAAAAGGGAAGGTAATAATAATTAATTCATTCAGTCACTATTCCAAACATACTATGCATATTGACTCCCTTAAGTCTAACAGCAATCTACAAAAGTATTTTTATTCTCATTTTAAACACCACAAAAACTCTAGCACAGAGACACTAAGGAAATTGTCCAAAGTCACACAGCTAATAAATGGCTGTATAGTCCATTTTGCATTGCTTTAAAGGAATACCTGAGACTGGGTAATTTATTTTTAAAAAATATATTTATTTAGCTCACAGTTCTGAAGGCTATACAAGAAGCATGGCACTAGCATCTGCCTCTGTTGAGACCTCAGGAAGCTTTTACTTTTTCTACTTTTTTGTGGAAGGCAAAGGGGAGTCAGCATATCACATGACAAGAGAGGGAGCAAGATAGAAAGGATGAGGTAGTAGTTCTTTTTGACAATCAGGACTTGCTGTAACTAATAGAGCGAGAACTCAATACCATGGGAGAGCACTGAACCATTCATGATGGATCTGCTCCTAAGACCCAAACATCTCCCAGCAGGGTCCACCTCCAACATTGGGGATCACATTTCAGCTTGAGATTTGGAGAAGACAAATATCCAAACTATACCAATAGTTAAGCAAGGATTTGAACCCAGAAAGTACAGCTTCAGAATATGTGGACTTAAAATGATGACAAACTGTTAAAAAAAACAGTGAAGGATATTGTAAAAGAGGAAAACATGAGGCAAGTATGTAAATCAACCATCAAAATAAAAAAAGAACTAATTTTTATTTGTATTGAGGAGTTAATGGATAATTTGAAGATAAATAGATAATTTTTATAACATTTTGCAAAGAAATTAAATATACTTTTGGATTTCTGAGCTTAAAATATGTTTCTAATGATGAAATTATAAGTTGGCCATAAGTGTTTTTACAGAAGTAGGAAATTTGGAAAATACCAAAATTGTCTAAGTACATGTGAGATTCAGCAGTGAGAATATTTAGGCATTATGTTCTTTAGGAAGAAGAAACAATATTTAAATATCCATTAAATACTTACGCATTTGCATCTTTGAACATTTGCCCTAATCTTGCTGACTGGAACCCCTTTCCCACCCTTGGACTTAAAATCAAGCGCAAATCAGCTTCCCCTTCACTAAGGCTTTCCTTTTCCATTCAATAGATTGAGCCATTCTCTCTTTTTAACCACCTGAATGAGGTGTAATTGACATACAAAATTTATATAATTTTCTGTGTTTGGACATAAGCATGCACCTATTAAAACATCTTCCCTAGCTATGCCATAAACACATTCGTAATCTCCAGAAGTTTTCTCCTTCCATTTCTGTTGCTTGTGTTACAAAATCACTTACCATAAGATCTACTCTTTTAACAGGTATACATTGTAGTATTATTAACTGTAGACAATTTATGTACTATACAGTAGATCACTAGGATTTTACTCACCTTGAAAAACCAAAACTTTGTACTCTAATACCTCCTGTTTCCTCTGAGTTTTCACAGTAAGTACTTGGCTCACACCACTATGTTAGTCGGTATCATTATATTGATGTTATTTTTAAATGTGTGCAATGGATGCTGTGCCGCACTACCCTAGTACCCCTTTAGGACTGAGATATTCATTCTCACAGGTGCAGGAATGTTTGCTTGTTGACAACTTGCAACTGTGTCCCTCTCTGAGAATTGCTTTCAGCTGAAAGAAACTGCCTGCCCTCTCCCCGAGGGAATCCTACATCCAATAACTGTTTGATGCAGAAGTACAAAGGCCTAGCCCATTGGCTCCAATTGGGTATAACTCTGAAGGGGCATCCAAGCTTCAGAATTCCCTAGGGGATTAACTGAGTTTGCTCTTGCAACTACACTATACTATAGTTCAGTGTCACCTTCTGCACAATGCTGCCTCGTAGTTCTAACAAGAGCATTATCTGAGAAATCTGATGCATACAAACCTAAGGTAGCCTAAAGAAATTGATCTTAGCCATGTGTCTGTCTTTACCATTAGACCCTGTTATTAGAAGGAAAAGACAATTTCCAATTTTTTCCATGGAATAACTCATATCTAGCTAACATTTATTGGGTCTTGCTATGGCTTAGGTATCATGATCTATAATTCTTCATAACAGTTCTTGAGATAGGTAATACTGTATTTCAATGATGCTAAAACCCACTGATTATTTAATGATTTATCAGTTTGTAACAGCTATTAGAGATGAGAGTGAAACAATTACATGACATATCATAGCACATAATCCTTATAAGCACATAAGAATATGTACTTTAGTTCATCTTTTTTTTTTTTTTTTTTTTTTTTACATTTAATGCTTCTCTCTGGTCAGTAGAAGGAATCGTCTGAATATGTTCACCTCTTAGAAATCATCACTATACACTTATATTCATAATTCAGCCTTATGACTTCGACTGATTTGGCATTATTCAAATTATCACCAAAACTCAAAATCACATCTAAAATACAGGGGATTTCTACTATATTGTGAGATTAATACAAGATATTCCTTAATTAAAATTATGTTTTCCTAAAATTTAATCAGTGCATCTAAAAAGTTAGCAGGAAATTTGAACACATATGCAACAGCTCAGTGATAGTTTCTTGTAATGCTTAAATCAACCACAACAACCTCTCTTATGTTAGAAAATTATATGATATATTTTAAGTGTTCTGCCCATTTTTGCACTAATTATACTACCTGGTATGTAATATGTATTACTCAAAACACACACAAGGACCTCCCATTTCAGTGCTAAATTATTGTGTTATCTTTCTGAAATATTTAAAATAATAATTAGGAATTTAAATTTAAGTAAAACTTGTTTTGATGACATGTGCTGATATCAGTGTAAATAAGTAAAATGAAATAGCAGTTGGATGAACAGGTATTTTCTATGGTTGTTTGCACACATATGAGCAATAGCCAGTACCAGCAAAATTTGGACAAAATGTCAAGTGTCACCTACTCTGACAGATGTGTTTCAACATTCAGTTGACATCACTGTTAGATGCACCTTGATTTCAAAAAATTAAAACGTGAACATATTTTATAAGATGAAATAGGGCATTGTTAGGAGGAGACTGAAGTTTAGAGAGTATAAGTAGTCTAAAATCACAGAGTTACTGAACGGCAAAGCTGACATTTGAACGACACCAGTCGGATCCTGATGTCAATGTTCTGAAGCCCTCTGAAAACTTATATTGGATCAATGAATAAATAAATACATTGATAAATTAATATAAACTTGATGGATTCAAGACAAAATACCATCTAAACATATTTCAGACCAATTTGTTGTGTTGTTGAAATCCAATTCCCTGTAATATTAAAAGAAAAATGGAACCTTGGAAAACTAGATAATTGATACTAGTCTGTTTATGTAACGAAGAGAACAAAGGGTAATAACTTAAACATAGCATTTGAGGCATTGAGGAATGTGGGCTGAACCAAGAGCAATTTGGCAGGCTAAATGAAATTTTGTGGAATAAGATATATCGAGATCTATTTGCAAGTCTGTGTGCATTTTTTTTTAAGATATGAAAATTAGCATATTTACTCAGTAACTTTGTAGATCATGTAATTTTATAAGTATTTTTTTTTAAACATTGGTCATATCTAAAAGAAAAAATAAAACAATTATCAAAGACTTAAATGAATTACTTCTGGAAATTTAAAAGTTAGCTATTTCAGCAAGAAACACATGGACAAGAGTCCTTAGGCAATGACTTCTTTCAAAGTGTGGCAGATTATATTGATAGCATTAATCAGGCATATGTATCACGATGTCTTACACAACTGCTTACGGCCATCAGAATTTATTTAGAAAATATATATGTGCATTTGGTTGGTTTATTTTTTTATTTTTATTTATTTATTTATTTATTTTATTTTTTGCTTATCTCAAGTGTGTATAACTAAAGGGACATAGTCTTTTAGCAGATATTTTTTCTATTTTAGCATGAATTTTACTAGTGATTTTTAAAAACAAGGTATGGTTCTATGATTCCCAAGAGCACAATGAAATTATCTTTGTAATCTTGTCCAACTCTATTCAAAAACTTTGGATTCGAAATCAATCTAAAAATTTTCCAGAAAAGGCTTCTTGATAATATTTATCAAAAAATTGCATTGTCACGAATATTGCACAGGAACCATATGTTTCCTTGGAGTAAGAAATGGTGTTAAATGTATTATTACATTATGAACAAAAGATATATCTGGATACTATTGTTTACCCTTATGCATACTTTTAATTTAAACAGGGTAAAAATATCAACTCAAAATAGTACTATTTTTTATAACTACGTGTAAATTAATTTAGCAAACTATAAAGTAAAAAAAATAGTTAATAAAACAAAATCATTTCCCTCTTCAACTCTTAGCAGGTTACACTCACTCTGTGAAATATGAGAGTTACATGAATTGATTCTGTAGTCCTAAATCTGTCTAATATCTGCTGGATTTTAGGAGATAGTTTAGTGAACAGACAAGTGCAAACTAGTGGGTAAGTTCAAGCAAATCCTCTTAGCTGCACTTTAATGAGGAGGAAAAACGATCTGATTTTATAATTTTAAAGAATGATTCAAAGTCCATTTTACTTTTTGTCAGAACTTTTCACAGTGTAAAATTAATATTTGTAAACAAATGCTAAATGAATAAATTCGAATTAGTTTGTTCCCTAGAAATAAGAGGAGTATGACTCACTGAAGGTTATATTGAGCGCTTGCTATCTGCTACCCCTTTATATCATGAGGAAAAAGGCTGCCTGTCTGTATTTAATCATCACGTTATACAACTAAGGAAAACATTATCATCACATTATCACCATCATCATCAACCTAAGCAATAAAATTACTCCAAGAATTTTCAAAAGGCTATATGTCTACTCTCAATATCAAATAATAATTTGCAGAAGCTTAAGAAAGCTTCTTGAATCTTTCAACTTTATACTTTTTAAAGCTGAATTGTAGATATGATACAAGTCTTCTTCAACATTACCTAGTGTCCACAAATATCCTCACTGCCTAGGAAAGTACCAAGATTATGTGGAATCCAAATGTAGTATAATTACATGAGAAAATATTATATTAATAATAACTGGAAAACACAAGCTGTCTGGATATTAACCAGTACACATCTGTATAACTCATTGTCAGAATAATTTAAAACAGAAGCTAGATATCTATTTTCCCTAGCTTTATTGAGATAAAATTGACAATAATAATAATAATGCTATATTTTCACTATACAAATGCATTGATTTTATGTTAGTTTCAAAATATCAGGAATGTTCCATCAGAAGAAATTACAACTGGTTAATATTTCCTCATTGCCAAAGCATACCTTGCCAACTCTTTGACTTATTTTTGAGTCATGAAATATGTTTGCATATACATAGACTGAGTTTTAGGTACATAGCTTTTCAAAACTCTATATTGAATGAAAGTGTAAAACAAATTAAAGTCAACTTAAAGTTCATTGTAGTTACTTAAAACATTTTTTTAAAGACATGGGTGATGTACATTTGGGGACAATTATTTTATTATTGTTTTAATGCCAATAGCTATAGCCAATTTCTTTTGTTTATGGAATAAAAACAGCATGGGAGAACAAAATAATCGGAGTGATTATATAACAACATGTCCTATATAAGTATGAAAAAAGCAGTGAAAGTTTATTGTTTTTACAGATTAAATTAATGAACAATTATTTAATTAGCTGTTACTACCAGGTGGGAAATATAATGGCAGAACACACAGGCAATGTAAAGAAGGAGAATAATCAGCTCCATTTAAGTTAAAATTCATTGTACACTAACATTGCCTGTATTTTCAGCATAGTACCCATGCAAAATATATATTTTTGTATTTATTACAGCACTTAGATATATTTCTCTAAAGACATAAATATGTATTCCACAGATGTAACAGATTCTTTAAGAGACAAGAATGCATTTAGAAGCAGCAATAGTTTCTTTATTTTTATTTCTTTATTTTTTTATTTCAATGACTTTTTGGGGTACAAGTGTTTTTGATTACATGGATGAATTGTATGGTAGTGGAGTCTGAGATTTTAGTGCACCTGTTACCCTAGCAGTGCACATTGTACCCAATATGTAGAGAAAGCTTGAAATTCCCATTTTTAAAACCATCAGATCTCATGAGGTCCATTCACTATCAGGAGAACAGTAGGGGAAAGACCCACCCCCAGGATTCAATCATCTCCCACTAGGTCCCTCCCACAACACATTCGGGAATATGGGAGCTACAGGATGAGATTTGGGTGGGGACACAGAGTCAAACCATATCAGATGTGGTGAAAAGGGAACACTTACACACTGCTGATGGGAAAGTAAATTAGTACAACCTCTACAGAAAACAGAATGGAGATTTCTTAAAGAACTAAAAGTAGACCTATCTACCCAAAGGAAGTCATTGTATATATGTTTAAAAAAATTCTACCTGCACATACATGTTTATTGCAAAGATATAGAATCAACCTAAATGTTCACCAGCAGATGAGTGGATAAAGAAAATGGAGTACATATACATCATTGAATACTACTCAGCCATGAAAAGAAATGAAATAATGTTTTTTTACAGCAATTTGACTGGAGCTGGAGGCCATTATTCCAAGTGAAATAACACAGGAACGGGAAACCAAGTAAATACGTTCTCACTTATAAGTTGCAAGTGGCTGGGCGCGGTGGCTCACGCCTGTAAGCCCAGCACTTTGGAAGGCCGAGGCGGGCAGATCACGAGGTCAGGAGATCGAGACCACGGTGAAACCCCGTCTCTACTAAAAATACAAAAAATCAGCCGGGTGCGGTAGCGGGCACCTGTAGTCCCAGCTACTCGGGAGGCTGAGGCAGGAGAATGGCGTGAATCCGGGAGGCAGAGCTTGCAGTGAGGCGAGATTGCACTACTGCACTCCAGCCTGGGCGACAGAGCGAGACTCAGTCTCAATAAATAAATAAATAAATTAGAACTAAGCAATGGGTAAACAAAAGCGTACAGTGTAATATAAAGTACAGTAATGACTGAGAAGTAAGGAGAGTGGGAGGTGATGAGGAACAGGTGGGTTTGGGGGAACAGGTGGTATTTGGCTCCATAAGTAAGTTAAGTGGTGATTTGTGAGGTTTTGCCTCACCTGTCACCCAGTAGTGTACACTGAACGCAGTTTGTAGTCTTTTATCCCTCAACCCCACCCCCCCTTTCCCCCGAATCCCCAAAGTCCATTGTATCATTTTTATGCCTTTGCATCCTTATAGTTGAGGTCTCACTTACGAGTGAGAACATACAATGTTTGGTTTTCAATTCCTGAGTTACTTCACTTAGAGTAATAGTCTCCCATCCGGTTTGCTGCTAATGCCATTCATTCATTCATTTTTTTGGCTGAGTAGTAATCTATCGTATATACACAGCACAATTTCTTTATCCACTCATTGATTGATGGGCATTTGGGCTGGTCTTCTATTTTTGAAATTGCAAATCGTGCTGCCATAAATATGCATGCACAAGTATCTTTTTTGTACAACGACTTAATTTCCTCTGGGTAGATACCCAGTACTGGGATGACTGGATCAAATGGTAATTCTACTTTTAGTTCTTTAAGGAATATCCCCCATAGTGGGAGTTTACATTCCCACTGACAGTATAGAAGTGCTCTCTTTTCCACACCAACGTCTATTATTTTTTATTTTTATTTTTGATTACAGCCATTCTTGCAGGAGTAAGGTGGTATCACATTGTGGTTTTGATTTGCATTTCCCCAATTATTAGTTATGTTGAGCATTTTTTCATGTTTGTTGGCCATTGGGTATATCTTCTTTTGAGAATTGTCTGTTCATATCCTTAGTCCTCTTTTTGATGGGATTGTTTTCTTCTTGCTAATTTGTTTGTCCACTTTTTATTAGGGTTATTTGGTTTCTTCTTGTGGAATTCTTTGAGTTCCTTGCAAATAAGTATATTTACATTGCTGTAAAACAGATCTCCTGAATTTTTTATCTTGCAAATTTAAAACTCTAAATCCATTAAACAACAACTCCCTTTATCTCCCTCCTCCCAAACCCAATAACCACTATTCTGCTTTTGTCTCCACAAACTTGACTTAGACACATCATATAAAGTGGAGCCATACTTTATATATATTTTACTGTTTGACTTATTTCATTTAGCATAATGCTCTCAAGGTTCATTCATGTAATAGTGCGTGAAAAAATCCTTCATTTTAAAAAATGAATTTTTTTATGTACAGTCCCCAACTTACATTTTTTGACATTATAATATAATGGTGCAAAAGTGATATGCATTTTATAGACACTATACTTTGAGTATCCATGTGATCATTCTGTTTTTCAATTTCAGTATAGTATTCAATAAAATTACATGAGGTATTCAACACCTTATCATAAGATAGGCTTTGTGTTAGATTATTTTGCTGAAATATAGGCTTTGTCTCCATTTTCCTAAGTTTTCTGAGCACATTTAAGGTAGGACAGGGTAAGGTATGATTTTCAAACTGTTAGATATATCATATGTATTTTTGACTTACAATGCCCTCAAAATGATAGAGTTGTTGGGCGATAACCCATAGTAAGTTGAAGAGCATTTGTATGTACTACATTTTGTTTATCTGTTTATCCATCCATGAACATTTGGGTTGCTTATAGCCACTAGGCTATCATGAATGGTGCTGCTGTAAATATGGGTGTGATAATGGAGTTTATGCAGTGTTCTGTTTTAATTTCCTTCTAATTTCTTCTTCTGTACATTTTTGAGATTTTTTTACTTGTTAATATATTTATTATAGTTAACATTCTAAATTCATAGCAACCTAATTTAAAGTGATACAACTTAGTTAAAATAGCATAGACAAACTATGCTCCGTTGCTACCCTTTATGTTATTACTCATGATGTCTCTATTGTTATTTTATGATTAACATAGATTGAAATACATTTTGTGATTTTCTTTGAAATTATAAAATTTTAAAAGGAGTTATACACCAAAAATACAATAATTCTGGTCTTAATGTTTACTTCAACTTTTGCCTTACTGAAGTTCTCCATTTCTTTATGTGGCTTTAAGTTACTACACTTAAGTTAAGACACTAAAAGTGTCCTTTTACTTCAACCTAAAGAGCTCCCTTCAGCATTTTCATCCAATAGATTTTATAAGCAACAAATTCTCTCAAAATATCTTACTCTTACATTTTTGAAAGATAGTTTTGCTGGATATAGAAATCCTGATAGTTTTTTCTTTTCAGTTCTTTTAAAACATTACCCCTTCCTTCCTGGTCTCTGTTGTTTATAATGAGAAATATATTTTTATCTTGCAGTTTAATATACTTTGAGTATGATAAGTTGCTTGTATTTTGTTGCTTCCATAATTATTTCAATTTTGCCTTTGACACATTGGAAATAATGTGTCTCAATGTGAAAATTAGTGTTATTTTATTTTATTTTATTTTATTTTATTTTATTTTGGAGCTTGTAAATCTCCCATGGATGTGTAGATTTGTATCTTTTATCAATTTTTTTTTTTTTTTTTTTTTTTTTTTTTTTTTTTTTTTTTTTTTTTTTTTTTTTTTTTTTTTTTTTTTTTTTTTTTTTTGAGACAGAGTCTTGCTCTGTCTCTCAGGCTGGAGTGCAGTGGCGCGATCTCGGCTTACTGCAAGCTCTGCCTCCCACGTTCATATCATTCTCCTGCCTCAGACTCCCGAGTAGTTGGGACTACAGCACCTGCCACCATGCCCAGCTAAATTTTTGTATTTTTAGTAGAGATGGGGTTTCACCATGTTGGCCAGGATGATCTCGATCTCCTGACCTCGTGATCTGCCCACCTCGGCCTCCCAAAGTGCTGGGATTACAGGCGTGAGCCACTGCGCCCATCCTTCTTTTATTAAATTTGTAAAAATTTTGCTTTTATTTCTTCAAATACTAATTTCATTCATTTATTCTCTCTAAATTATTTTTTAATTTTTGTGGGTGCATAGTAGGTGTATATATTTATGGGGTACATAAGATGCTTTGATACAGGCATGTGATGCGTAATAATCAGATTATGGAGAATGGGGTATCCATTCCCTCAAGCATTTATCCTTAGTGTTACAAACAATTCAGTTATGCTCTTCTAGTTATTTAAAAAATGCAAGTAAATTATTGACAAGCGTCACTCTGTTGTGCTATTACATAGTAGGTTTTTTTAATTCTTTCTAATTTTTATTTTTTTGTACCCAAC
>NW_016806622.1:198547-206929 GCF_001698545.2 Rhinopithecus bieti
CCCCCCTTTTTTTTTTTTTTTTTGAGACAGAGTCTTGCTCTGTCTCTCAGGCTGGAGTGCAGTGGCGCGATCTCGGCTTACTGCAAGCTCTGCCTCCCACGTTCATATCATTCTCCTGCCTCAGACTCCCGAGTAGTTGGGACTACAGCACCTGCCACCATGCCCAGCTAAATTTTGTATTTTAGTAGAGATGGGGTTTCACCATGTTGGCCAGGATGATCTCGATCTCCTGACCTCGTGATCTGCCCACCTCGGCCTCCCAAAGTGCTGGGATTACAGGCGTGAGCCACTGCGCCCATCCTTCTTTTATTAAATTTGTAAAATTTTGCTTTTATTTCTTCAAATACTAATTTCATTCATTTATTCTCTCTAAATTATTTTTTAATTTTGTGGGTGCATAGTAGGTGTATATATTTATGGGGTACATAAGATGCTTTGATACAGGCATGTGATGCGTAATAATCAGATTATGGAGAATGGGGTATCCATTCCCTCAAGCATTTATCCTTAGTGTTACAAACAATTCAGTTATGCTCTTCTAGTTATTTAAAAAATGCAAGTAAATTATTGACAAGCGTCACTCTGTTGTGCTATTACATAGTAGGTTTTTTTAATTCTTTCTAATTTTTATTTTTTTGTACCCAACAACCATCCCCACCTCTTCCCCAACCCGCCACTATGCTTTTCAGCCTCTGGTAACCATCCTTCCACTTCTTAGCTCCATAATTTCAATTGTTTTGATTTTTAGATTCCATAAATAAATTAGAATATGTGATATCTGGCTTTCTTCTTTCTGTGCTTGGCTTATTTCACTGAACATAACGATTTCTAGCGTCATCCAAGTGCTGCAAAAACCATGAGGATGCAGATATCTCTTTAATAAACTGATTTTCTTTCTTTTGGGTATATTCCCAGAAGTAGGACTGATGGATTACATGGTAGCTCTATTTTTAGTTTTTTTCTGGAATCCCCAAACTGTTCTCCATAGTGGTTGTATTAATCTACATTTCCAGCAACAGTGTACAAGGGTTCCCTTTTCTCCACATCCTTGACAGCATTTGTTATTTCCTGTCTTTTGGATATAAGCCATTATAAGATGAGATATCTTATTGCAGTTTTGATTTGCATTTCCCTAATGATTAATGATGTTAAGCACGTTTTCATATAACATATGCCATTTGTGTGTATTCTTTTGAGAAATATGTATTCAAATCTTTTGTCCATTTTTAAACCAGATTATTAGGTTTTTTTCCTATAGAGTTGTCTGACCTCCTTATATTCTGGTTATTCAACTCTTGTCAGATAGATAGTTTGCAAGTATTTTCTGTCACTGTTTATTGTATCCTGCACTGTGCAAAACATTTTATAACTTGATGTGATACCATTGTCCATTTTTGCTTTGGTTGTCTGTGCATGTGGGGTATTACCCAAGAAATTTTTTTCCAGACCAAAGTCCTGGAGAAATTCCTCAATGTTTTCTTGTAGGAGTTTCATAGTTTGAGGTCTTAGATTTATGTCTTTAATTCATTTTGATTTGATTTTTGCATATGGTGAGAGATAAGAGTCTAGTTTCAATCTTTTGCATGTTCATTTGAAGTTTTCTTCATTTTGATGTAGGCACTTATAGCTATAAATCTCCCTCTTAGTGCTGCTTTTTCTGTATCCCATAGATTTAGGCATATTGTGTTTTCAAAATCATTTGTTTCAAGAAATTTTACAATTTCCTCCTAATTTCTTTATTGACCCATTGGTCAATTGAGAACATATGGTTTAATTTCCATGTGTTTATGTCATCTCCAAAATTCCTTTCATTATTGATTTCTACCTTTATTTCATTGTGGTTAGAGAAGATCTTTGCCATTATTTAAATATTTTAAGACTTGTTTTATGACCTAATATATGATCTATCCTTGAGAATGATCCATGTGCTGAGGAAAAGAATGTGCATTCTTTACTCATTAGATGAAATGTTCTAAATACTTATTAGAGCCATTTAGTTTATAGTGCAGATTTAGTACTCTGTTTCTTTGTTGATTTTCTGCCTGGAAGATCTGTTTAATGCTGAAAGTAAGATATTGAAGTCTCTAGCTATTGTTATATTGGAGTCTCTCTCTTTAGCTCTAATAATATTTGCTTTATATATCTGGATGCTCCAGTGTTGGGTGCATATATACTTAAAATTGTTATATCCTCTTGCTGAATTGGCCCATTTACTGTTATATAGCGTCTGGGAGCTAGGACCTAGAACAAGGTTCTCACGGCTCTGACTGGTGTCCTATCCCGCAGTAGCTGAGCTGGTCTCCAAGGTGCAATACAAAGTTCTTTCCACTCTTCCCTCTCCACTCCTCAGGAAGAAGGATGGGGTCTCATGTGAAGATGTGAACTGTGCAGTCTGATGTTAGGGTGGGGGTGATGCCAGCACTTCCTTAGCTACCGTGGCTGGTGTCTCCAGTAGGTCATATGTTCCCATTCCCCTTACCACCCTCCCCACCACCAGTGCACTGGCACTGGACCTGGACCAAATTCAGCACTCGGACTCACCTAGCAGTTGCAGTCTTTGTGGCCTAGACTACCATTCACGTTTAGTTAGAGCCCCAGAACACTGTAGCCTACAGCAGTGAGGTTTGTGAGAACCCAGGCTCCAGTAACTGAAATCAGTGATTCTCCTGTGGGTAGGGCTAGTTTAAATGCTCCCTCTCTGAATAAGCATCAGCTGAGTCTGGTCTGGTTTCGTTTTCTGTTATAATAGAGCAGCACTGAGTTCAATGCTTCTTATTTGCTGCACTCTCCCTCTCCCAAGTGCAAAGAAAGGCTCTGTGTGCCATGCCACCACTGCCAGATGATAGGGCAAGCCGGGAATCTGTGATTTAATTTTTTTTTTTCCTACCTCTTCAGTGCCTCTTTCGGTGATACGAAGTGAAAACCAGGTATTGTGAATACTCACCTGATTTTTTATTCTTATGAAGATGCATTTTCTGTGTAGATAGTTGTTAAATTGTTGTCCTTACAGGGGGAATAATAAGTGAAACCTTCTATTCCACCATCTATACCCCTCATTTTTTACCCATTTTTTGCAGGCTTTCAGAGTGAATAATTTCAAATGACCTATTTTCCAAGTTTTCTGACTTGTTTTTCTGCCTGCTTAAAATTTCTATTGTTTTAAATTTCAGTTATTCCTCCTTTTAGTATCAGAATTTTCATTTGATTGCTTTTCACAATTTTATTTTCTTTGCTAATATTCACTGTTTTTATATCATTCTTCTATTTTAATCTGTGGTTTCCGTTACTCTGAGCATATTTAATGTGGTTGATTGTAGTTTTTATGTAGTAAGTCCAATGTCTATAATTTCTCAGGGACAGTCATTTGTGCATAGACTATACTTTCTTTTTAATTTGCACACTTAATTTTTTTGTGTGTTTGAAAACTGAACATATTGAATATTATAGAGGGTATATCTAAAAGTTAGATCCTTCTCCTTACCCAGGATGTGTTTTGTTCCTTCATGTGTGCTATAGCTGTTTGTTTAATGTATTTTGGTGAAGCCAAGTTTTTTTGTTTGTTTGTTTGTTTTTAATGTATGACCTCTGAGGATTTTGTTTCTTTAGGTTGTACAATGCTTTTGATTTCAGAGATTGGCTTGACCTTCAAAAGCCCCTCTTCCCCAAAGAAATTGGAGAAGAAAAAGAGAGAAAATAGAGATGGAGAGAAAGAGAGAGAGAGAGAGAGAGAGAGAGAGAGAGAACAAAGAATAAAATAAAGAAAAAAATAAAATTATCCAATTCTTTGCATGTTGCAGGTTGAATTTCTGTTGGATCACTTCTTCAATGCTTAACTAGGTTGTTTAAAAATTAGCATTTACCCTCATTTCCAATTTCTTTTGAGTTTACAGAAAGTCAGAGAGAAATCTCAGGGTCTTCTCAGGCCTTTTCTGAGCATTCATTTTGTGTTAGGCAGGTGCATCGCTTTCTAACTTCCTCCGTATATGTAGGCACTTTTTGAATAACCTAATTTCTCAAAGAAAAGTCTCTCCATAGCTCATCTTTCAGGATTTCATTGCCCTCTTGTTTGACACATTGTAATATTTCGCCATAGGCAGCTGGTGGATGTTTCTTTGTCTTATATTGGTTTTGAGGAATACCTCCCACTTTTCTGCCCTTAGTGAGTTTTGACTTAGCCAGCATAAGGTGAGTGCTTGCAGCAGTCCTTCAAGTATCCCTGACAGTTAAGATCAGATAAGCATAGTTCTTTGAGAATAAAGTCTGCTCTGCTCCTTGTGGAACCAGTTACCGGTATCCTATACCAGGGACAGAGGTTACCATCTTCATGACTGTCATTGTATCAGAAAGTGGTGTGGGACTGGGGGAGACAAGGGCAAGTAAAAATGCCACAATGCTTTCCTAATGTTTTCAAGTTGCGTTTTTCTTGATTAAGCATTCTCTTGGTTGCTATATATTATTTACCATAGTTCCAGCAAATTTGATTCTGACAGTTTTGCTTCAATTTTTCATCTTTCTGTGGAAAGATGAACTCTTGGACTTCTTTACTCTGACGTTTTTGCTGACATCTGATTTATGTATTTTAAATACATATGTTTTATTTATAGTGCATCTGTGGTTTGTTACACAAATGCTCCCACCAAAACCATGGCACTCCTCAGATGTCAAGGTGTTTACTGCAGACGAGTCAGACCTAAATCCCTTCCTCAGAATTTCTCTCAACTGAAGTACAATATCTGTCTTAAGTTTATACCTCACTGGGGGGTGCTCATATTAAATGATTGATCAGTAAAAACAAACAAAAACTTGACCCTTTTGCCAAGACATCTGACAATCCAGAAATCCAGGAAAATTGAGAATATACCATACCTTCACATTCTTATGGGATTGCTGAGCTTTTCTTACCCTTTTATGGATATTGTTCACTTCCAACAACTTTTATACCAAAACGAAGTCTCAGATGCTATTTCCTGGCTCATATGAGATAAAGCAATACTTGCATTCAAACATTACATTAGAATACCTGAGGAAAATAAATTTCATTCATGTTAATTTGCACATTTTGCATTCCTCTTTGCATCTGGCCATTATCAATTATTTTTCTAACTTCTTACAAAATTGAATGTTTTAACAAAAATCTTTTAGGCTAGTTATCAAGTTTTGTTATTTATACTACTTACATTTTCTCTTGTTGAAAATTGGAGAGATTTACCTGTATGTATTCTTTATACATTTACTTCAAATTTTTTCAATGATAATGGATGCATGCTGTTCTCATGATAGTGAGTTCTTGAGAGATCTGGTTGTTTGAAAGTGTGTAGCAGCTCCCTGCTTGCTCCTGCTCCCAATCTGTAAGACACCTTGCTCTCCTTTCACCTTTTGTTATTAGTGGAAGCTTCCTGAGGCTTCCCTAGAAGGACAAGCTGCTAAATTTCTTGTACAAGCCTGCAGAATTCTGAGCCAATTAAATCTCTTTGCTTTATAAATTACTCGGTCTCAGGTATTTCTTCATAGCAACGTGAGAATGAGCTAATACACGTATCCTGTTATATAGCCTAGATTTTTTATTACAAGTTCTGTAACACTTTTTCTCTCTCCAAACACAGAGAGATCTCTAGTTTTTCCAGCAAATTCCTGCAAATATACCAAACTCCAAAAAGCCTATGTCATCTTTGAAAACAATCTTTTCATTTTAGAATGGTTTTAAACTTATGGAAAAAATGTGAAGGTAGTACAGAGAATTACCACATACTCTACCACCAGTTTTACCTATTAATGTATAGTATTAGTATGGTATATATTTCAAAACTAATGAACCCAATATGGATACACTATAATTAACTAAAGTTTATATTTTATTCAGAATTTGATAGCTTCTTCGTATTGTCTTTTCTGTTCTAGGATCCCATCATAGATGCCACTTTACATTTAGGCATTATGCCTCAGGCTCCTCTTGTCTGTGATAGTTTCTAAGACTCCTTATTTTTGAAGACCTTGAACGTTTTCAGGAGTTCTGGGCAGGTATTTTGTAGAAGGTCTTTCAGTTGGGATTTGTCTGATGTTTCTCTCATGATTAGATGGAGGTTATGTGGTTTTAGAAGGAAGACCACGGAGCTAAAGTGCCAGTCTCTTCATACCATATAAAAGGTATACACTATGAACATGACATATAACTGTTGATGTTAACTTTGATCATCTTGCTTGAGGTAGCATTTGGCAGGTTTCCCTATAGTAAACTTACTCTTTTTCTCTTTTTCCATATTGTGTTCTTTGGAAGGAAATCACTCTAGCAACTTGTACATAATGAGAAAAAACTATGTTGCCAATGTAGAAGATCTACATGAATTATTTGGAATTATTCATAAGACAGTTGTCAATTCTCTCTGCACTTATTAATATAATTATTTTTGTATAACCATGAACTCAGGGGTATAGAATCTCTATACTTTGAGTTATTATGTGGTACTAAGTTATTCTGTGACTCGAATTTTTCCAGCTTTAGCCATTAGGATTATTTCAACTGGAAATTAGATTACGTATTTCTTTGCCTACCCATCACTGTGGGTGTTACTGTGTTGGTCTTTTCTTAAAAGTACTTTTTCGGTATTAGGTCTAACATTTAAGTCTCTAATCCATCTTGAATTAAGTTTTCTACAACATATAATGAAGGGATCCAGTTTCAGCTTTCTACATATGGCTAGCCAGTTTTCCCACCACCATTTGTTAAATAGGGAATCCTTTCCCCATTTCTTGTTTTTTTCAGGTTTGTCAAAGATCAGATAGTTGTAGATGTGTGGTATTATTTCTGAGGGCTCTGTTCTGTTCCATTGGTCTATATATCTGTTTTGGTACCAGTACCATGCTGTTTTGTAGTATAGTTTGAAGTCAGGTAGTGTGGACATCCTGGTACATTATCTTTATGGTTAGTGCATATATTAAGATTTTTCTAGGCAGGAAGATACTCTAAAGTATGAGAATTTTTAAAGATTATGGTTATTAAAGTAAGTTTTGGATGTGATGATAGTACAGTGGTCCCAAATGCATATGGAGAGAGAGCTCTGATCAAACAGATGTCATTTTACTAACAGATCCTTAAGCCCAAGGTTTTTGAACTATTGCAACATGGTCTGGATGGCACAAAAAGCTGCATTTTATTGGCCAACACTATACATTAAAAATAGTTTAATTAAAACAATTAAATTTCATAATTTCATATGAAAATCTAAACACTCAGTGTTATCTAAAAAATTGGAAGATGAAAAAAATAGATGTAGACTTCTGCAAAGTTGCTAAATTTAAATTCAGCAAAGTTTCCAGAGCCCCCGTTATTTCTCAATCAGCCTTAGTTATTTATTTACAGTATTTTGTGGACACTTAGATTCTTATGCGTTTATGATCCCTTCCTGAAATAACTATGGTGCTTACACTGAATATATGCAATGCGACTCTGACATGCGTGCACACACACACACACACACGCACACTGCCATGCACATACACACACGCACACTGCCATGCACACACACACACGCACACTGCCATGCACACACCCTATTATAATTATATCTGATTTAAAAATCTTCATACACCCCTATTTACAAGGTATTAGTGGAATATACATTTTGTTTATTTGTTTTTTTGGGACAGGCTCTCAAACTGTTCCCCAAGTAACATGATAATACCTCATTGTAACCTTGAACTCCTGGACTCAAGCCATCCTCCCCCATCAGCCTCTGGAGGGTGGTAGGACTTCACCCTCCAGAGTAAGTAATTATCCCTTACTCCTGGCTATTTTTTTTTTATTTTCTCTATTCTGCAGAAACTGGATCTTGCTGCTTTGCCCAGGCTGAATTCAAACGCCTGGCCTCAAGTCATCATTTTATGTTGGCCTCCCAAAGTGCTAGGATTACATGTGTGAGCCACCATGTCATGCCCAGAATACACTTTTGAAATGCTTGATGAGTTGAATGGTATGGGCAACAATATGAAATTCATTTCTGCTTCAATTCTCCCTTTCACTATACCTTCATCATTATCAAAACTGCAACTTCAAAATCATCTATAATATCTGATTTCATCTTTGCCCATGAGTTTCTAATCTTAAGACTTCTACTTCCTTTCATCCACAAAAGATCCTTGATTTTGATTTATTCCACCCATCTCTGACACTGGAAAGGAAAATGAAAAAGTTTCTTGCTGTTAATTTAAATGAAATTTTGTACTTATTAATGATGGTTTTCTAAGATAAATATCTTGCTGAATCATGTAAAATAGAAGACTTTTCATAGTTTTGAAAGTTTCACTGCATGCCTTATGAATAGTAATTAAAAACTTGAACCTTTCAACTTCAGTAGTAGTTCTAAGGAGAAAACGTTAGTTTGTAAA
>NW_016806622.1:207071-214571 GCF_001698545.2 Rhinopithecus bieti
AAAATTAAAAAAAAAAAAAAAGTACTTTCTCACTCTCTGGAATTATAAGATTCTCCAGACTCACCTTGTACATTTACTCTCATAGTTCATTTCTCCAAGGAACAATAGTTCCTTTCAATGAAGTATGCTATTAAAAACTAAGATCTGGGTACTGGTTGTGCTTGATACTACTAGGGTATTGTTGCTTCTAGATCTCTTAATATGTTCAGTGGATAATATGTGTGAATACTAACATATATACATGTGCAAGTAAAAATTCCACAGTTCTTTCCTAATGTTTTCAAGTTGCATTTTTCTTGATTAAGCATTCTCTTGATTGCTCTACATTATTTACTATAGTTCTGGCAAAGTTGATTCTGACAGTTTTGCTTCAATTTTCATCTTTCTGTGTAAAGACAGACCCTCGGACTTCTTTGCTCTGCCATCTGATTTACATATTTTAAATACATATGTTCTATTTGTAATGGATCTGTTGTGTGTGTACATATATATTATACATATATATATATATATATATATATACAATATATACACACATATATATACATATATATATCCCATATATATGGGTTAGTATTCATACATGTTATCCCCTCAATGTATTGAGAGATCTAGAAGCAACAACACCCTAGTAGTATCAAGCACATATATAATATATATAGTGTAAATATTTCTGCATGCTACCATCTGAACCTGTATTAAACTAAAAATGAGTTCATTTTGATGCAATCAACCCTAATTTATTACCACGTAGATATTCTAGCTTTCTCTCTTTGTTTATCTGTAACCTCTAAATCCAACAGTGAGAAAATTGGCTCCCACCATTTTTTGTGCATTTTCCAAATTGCTCGATTTCAGTAAACTTACATTGTGGTTTCAGAGTTGTCTACCCACATCACATGGGGAATAATGTTAATCAACTGGAGTACAGTCCTTATATAGAGTTCCTTTTGAATTTAGTTTTGCAGATTAAACTCTTTTCCAAGTTACTTAGGTCAGAACCTGATTTCTCTACCTCCTTCACTGAGTTATTTAATAACTTTGTCATCCATTTAGATTTTCTTGTCACATTCTACATCCCATTTGGGGTTTTCCACATCTCCTCAATAATTTTTTAATTTGCATAAATTAAACTATGTCCTCTATGTTATGTATACGAGATTGGGCAAATAATTAAAATTTTAAATTTACCATATCGATACTGTAGAGAATAGTTTCACTACTGTAAGAAGCTCCCCTGTACTTCAACTATTCAACCACTCCCCTTCCCCTGAAACTGGCAGCCACAATTTTTACCATCTATACACTATCGTCTTTTCCAGCATGTCATATTATTGAAATCATAAAATATTTAGCATCTTCAGGCTTTTTTCTTGCACTTAATATATACATTTAAAAATTATCCATAGCTTCTGCACAACAAAAGAAATATCAGCAGAGTAAACAGACAACCCACAGAGTGAGATAAAGTCTTTTTAATCTGTATATCCAAACAAAGGACTACTATTCAAAATCTGTAAGGAACTCAAACAAATCAGCAAGAATAAAAACAAACAATCTCATCAAAAAGTGAGTTGAGGACATGAATAAACAATTCTCGAAAGAAGATATACAAATAGCCAACAAACATGAAAAAATGCTTAACGTCACTATCAGGAAATCAAAACCACAATGTGATACCAACTCACTCCTACAAGAATGGCCATAATAAGAGAAGAAAATAAAACAGTTGTTGACATGGATGTGGTGAAAAGGGAACACCACTACACTGCTGATGGAATGTAAACTAGTACAACCACTATGGAAAAAATTATGGAGATTCCTTTAAGAACTAAAAGTAGATCTACCATTTGATCCAGCAATCCTACTCCTGGGTATCTATCCAGAGGAAAAGAAGTCATATAAAAAAGATGCTTGCACATGCACGTTTATAGCAGCACAATTTGTATTTGCAAAATTATGAAACCAGCACAAATGCCCATCAATCAATAAGTAAATAAAGAAAATGTGGTACATATATACACCATGGAATACTACTCAGTCATGAAAAATAATGAAATAATGGCATTCACTGCAACCTGGATGGAACTGGAGACCATTATTTTAAGGGAGGTAATTTAGGAATGAAAAACCAAACATCTTATGTTCTCACTTGTAAGTGGGAGCTAAGCTATGAGGATGCAAAGGCATAAGAATAATACAATGGACTTTGGAAACTCAGCGGAAAGGGTGGGAACGTGATGAGGGATAAAAGTCTACACATTGGGTACAGTGTATGCTGCACTTCAGGTGCAAAATTTCAGAAATTACCACTAAAGAACTTGTTCATGTAACCAAACACGACTTGTTCCCCCCTAAACCTGTTATCCATATCTGTATGTTACTTTATTTCTTTTTATTTTAAAATAATATTCCACTGTATGATTTGCCACATTTTGCTTAATCATTCACTTATTGAAGTACATCTTGATTGCTTCTAGTTTTCTGGTAACTATGAATAAAGGTGCTCTAAATTTGCATGCAGTTTTCTTTTATTTATTACCTGTTGAGTTTTATGAGTTTATTTGTATTTTGTATACACATTCTTTGTTACATATGTGTTTTGCAAATATTTTATTCCAATCTGTGCTTGTCTTTTTACCAACAGTGTCTTTTGCAAAGCAAAACTTCTCAATTTTAATAAAATTTAACCTAAAAAATATTTGTTTCTTTCATGAATCATGCTATTGGAATTTTACTAAAAGCTTATCAACAAACTCAAGGTCACATAGATTTTCTAATATGTTTTCTTTATAAATTTTGTTAGTTTCACATTTTACATATAGGACTATAATACATTCTGAATTAATTTTTGTATAAAATGTAAAGGTTTATGTCCAGTTTTTTCTTTCCTTTTTTTGAATATACAACCATTGATTTTAACACTCTTTGTTACAAAGACTATTCTTTTTTCACTGAAATCAGTACCACTACCTAATTGTCACAGAGCAGTTGATTATACTTGTGTTGGCATATTTACAGTTATTCTACTCTATGCCACTGACCAATGTGTCTATTCTTTCATCAGTTTCAGAATGTCTTCATTATTGTAACCTTATAGTAAGTCTTAAAATTGGCTGCATAAGATCTCCAACTGTGTCTTTTTCTACTACATGGTATTGGCTATTCTAGGTCTTTTGCCATTTTATTTTAAATTTAGAATTGGTATGTTGATACCTACAAAATAGCTTGCCAGCATTTTGGATGGAATTGTGTTAATTATATATTACAAACTAGAAAGAATTGACATCTTAACAACATTAAGTCTTTCAATCTATGAACAAACAGTGTCTCTTCATTTGCTTACAATCTTTAATTTATTTCATTAGAGGTTGGAGGTTTTTTGCACTCACATTTTGTGTATATTTTGTTATACTTATCGCTAGGTATTTCTTTACTTTTGGTATTATTTTAAATAGTATTAACATCAAGTGCCAAGTGTTTATTGCTGGCTTATAGAATATAAATTCACTTTTGTATATTGATTTTATATCCTATAGCCTTACTCTACTTGATTATTAGTTCCAGGAGATTTTTTTTTCAGTTATTTAGAATTTTCTACATAGAAAATTGTGTCACCTGTGAATAGAGACAATTTTACTTTTTCCATCTTAATCCATATATAAGTGTGTGTCTCATCTTACTGTTTTTGTGTATTAGCCAAGACTGACAGTATGATGTTAAATAACAATTGTGAGAGAGAATATTTTTACATTTTTTCCTTGTTCCCAATGTCCTTAGGAAAGTGTCTATTTTTCCACCATTAAGTATGATGTTAGAGGTAGATATTGTGTAAGTTTTATCTATCAAGTTTAGGATGTTTCCTTCTGCTACTAGTTTGCTGGGAATTTTTTTTTTTTTTTAAATCATGAGGGAGTGTTGGATTTTAATTTTTTTAATCAATTGATATGATCATATAATTTTTCTTCTTTAGTACATTGATTTGGTGGATTACATTGTTTGATTTTCAAAGGGTCCCAGCCTTGCATACCTGGAATAAATCCAACTTTATTGTGTATCATGGTGTATAATTATTTTTATAATGTAAAGGGTCAAGTTTAGTAATATTTTGTTGATGATTTTGCATCTATCATCATGAGAGATATTGGTATGTGGTTTTCGTTCTTGTAGTGTTTTGGTATTAGAGTAATAACCTCAATGAATGAGTTAGTGTTCTTTATTTTTTGCATGATTTGACATACTTTCTTCTTTATTTGTCTGACACAATTTATCAGATGAAACTATTTAACCCTTGTGTGATTTTTTTTTTGGGAAGTTGCTAATTATTGACTTAATTTCTTTAGTAGATATACATAACACTATCTAGGTTTTATCTGTTTCCCCTTGTGTGATTTTTGGTAATTATGTCTTTTGAGTAATTGGTCCATTTCATCTGAATAATCAGATAATGCACATAGAGTTTTTCATAATACTCTATTATTCTTTTCATATCCATGAGATTAGAGACCATAGTTTGTGTGATTTCTGTTTCTGTTAATGTGTGCTTTATGGCCCAGAATGAAGCCTATTTTGGGCAAATGGTCTGAGCTTAAGAAGCATACATGTAATGCTGTTGTTGCATAAAATATTCTATAAATATTAATTGGATCCAGTTGATTTGAGTGCTCTTCAGGTCAACTATACCCCTATTTATTTTCTTGCTCTTGATCTATCAATTATGGAGAGGAAAGAGTTAAAGTATTCAATTACAATTGTGGGTTTTTCTTTTTTCTTTTTCGTCTTTTTTTATTTAGCTCTGTAAGATTTTGTTTCACATATTTTGAGGATCTGTGTCTAGATGTACACGCATTTTCGCTATGAACAAAAGTTCTCTGAAAAGGAATTTAGAGAAAAGAGACTTGATTTCGGTAGACAATGTGCAAACCAGAGAGACACATCTTTTGGTGTAAAACAAAAGTGTGTTCCAGTGAACAAAGGGAGAGTTTGTCTTTCATACAGAAATCACGAGTGTAGGTTTCCATATGCAAATGAAATATTCAAATTTGCTTTGTTCTGATTGGTTGACAGTTTTGAGCTCTGATTTGTTGATGTGTGCAGAATTCTGATTAGTCAGTGTAGGTCATAGCTTTTTGGTTGGTTCAGGTGGCATAAATAGAAACAGCTAGCTAAGAAAGTCCCAAAGGTAAGGAGGCATGTAGGTTCTCTGGGAACTCAGAGCATGTGTGTAACATCTTTTCAACAAATGGTCATTTGCCTGTCATTTGATTTCAGACCCAATTAACCACTCAGAACACCTCTTGAGGCGTTCAGGGACTGTCTCTTTCAGCGTTCACGCTACTCAAGCATTTTAAAAATTAGTTTCAACTTGCTATGTCTTTCTCCAGCCCTTTGCTTTTAGTCTACCAGAGTCTGTATGTTAAAAGTGGGGTTGTGGTAAATAACATGTAGTTGAGTCTTGTTTTTTAGTCCACTCTGACAATCTTTGTTATTTTATTGATATTTTTAGACAATTTATATTTAAAGGGATTATTGATATGTATGAAGCAATGCTAACAATGTTTATGTTTTCTATTCATTACTAGAGGTTTTACTTATTTATTTACTTACTTATTTTCATGCTTTCTCCAAATATAATGAAACCTTTTATATAATCCCACTTTATATTATCTTTTAGTTTATCAACTATACTTATTTTATAAATATTTTAATGGTTATAATTTATATATTCCATATATTTTAGCTAATCTATTTTAAAATAGCACCATAAAATATTTTGTTTTACTTTCATTTATTCCATCCTGAATACTAGTCCATTCTTTAGACATGTTTTTGGTGCATATTAATTATCTTCTTTCTTTAGAAAATATTTTAAGTTTTTCTCTGTTAACTTTAATATTTATATCATGACATTAAAAATTCTTATTTTCTGTTAAAAAATGTTTATCTTTCTTTTTTTGCAGAGCAAGCCTGCTGTTGATAAATTCCCTCAGTTTTTGTTTCTCTGAGAAAATTTTAATTTCTCTTTTACTTTTGAGGAACAATTTCAGTCGATATGGAATTATGACTTGGTAGATTCTTCTTTCAACAGTACATATTTCACTTCATTTTTAATTCTTAAGCTCATAAATATTCTTCAGAAGGTAACATATTCTGGTTTTCTCCAGATTTATTGAGGTATAAATGACAAATACAATTTTATATATTTAAGATGTACAGTGTGATGTTGTGATATATGTATATGTTGTGGAATAATTACCAAAATCAAGCTGGTTAACATATTTATCATCTCATAGAGTTTCCTTTTTTATAATTGTGAGAACACTTAAGATCTACTCTATTAGCAAATTTCAAGTATACATTATCATTAATTATAGTTACCATACTATACATTAGGTCTCCAGAACTTATTTATCTTATAACTGTAAGTTTGTACCATATGGCCAACATCTTACTATTCTCTTCACCCCCTTACTCCTGTTAATGACTTTTCTACTCTCTCATTCAATGAGTTTGACTTTTGAATATTTCACATGTAAGTGAGATCATGCAGTATCTGTTTTTATGTGCCTGATTTATTTCACTTAACATAATGTCCATCAGGTTTATTCATGTTGTTGCAATTATCAGGATTTTCTTCTATAAAAGGAAAAATTATATTCTATCACACACACACAGACACACACACAGACACACACACACACACACACACACACACACACACCATTTTCTTTATCCATTCTTTCATTAGCACTTAGTTTGTGTCCATATGTCATATGTTGGCTATTATAAATAATGCTGCAATGAACGTGATAATGCAGATATCTCTTTGAGTTAGTAACTATATTTACTTTTTAATATATACCAGAAGTGAAATTTCTTGATCACATACTAGTTATATTTTTAATTCTTTGAGGAATCTTCATACTGTTTTCTATAATGGCGATACCAATTTACATTCCTACCAACAATGAGTAAGGGCTTCATTTTTCCACACGTTCACCAACACTTGTTATCATTTGACATTTTGAAAATAGCCATTGAAATACATGTGAGGTGATATCTTATTGTGGTTTTGGTTTGTATTTCTCTGATGATTATTGATGCTGAGCATTTTTTTCATATACCTTTTGGCCATCTGTATGTCTTCTTTTGAAAAAATGTCTATTCATATCCATTGCCTATTTTTTTAATTGGCTTATTTTTAATTAAGTTGTATAAATTACTTCACTGTTTTTTTTTTTTTTTTTTTCTCACATGTTTTCTTTGGAGAAATCTGCATAATTTTTGTCCCTTTTCCTCTATAGGTATGGTTTTATTTTTTCCTCTGGCTTCTTTTAAGATTTTCTCTTTGTCTTTGGATTCCTACAGTTTGAATTTGCTATGCCTTGGTGTGTGCATATGTTTGCGTGGTTTGTTTTTTGTTTGCTGGTTGGTTGGTATTTATCCAGTCTGATGATCCCTTTCTTAATTTGTGTTTTTAATTTGTCATTTTTTGAAAAG
>NW_016806622.1:216829-221301 GCF_001698545.2 Rhinopithecus bieti
ACCAAAAAAAAAAAAAAAAAAAAAAAAAAAAATCATTAGCATAAATTCAATCATATGTTGCTTCCCCTATATTAATTTTAAAAAAACACCTTTTCTTGATTCTACCTTGTTCTCTAAGTGTCTCTTCCTGATCATTTACTTCTTGAGTTTTGTTTTACCACAAAATTCAAATATAGAGTTTTATTGCTCTCTTGTCATGAAGTCTTCCCACATAATCTTCTACCACCAGATTATTGTTTCCACCATTAATCTGAAAGTGTTCTTGTCAAAGTGACCAAAGACTTTTAACTTGCAAAATTGTTAATCCTTGAATTGTTTTGATTTATCACCATTATTTGATGGAATTGATCTCTTTCTCTTCCTAGAAATACTTTCATAATCTGGCTGTCAGAATATCTCATTTTCTTTATTTTCTTTTTGCCTCATTGATCCATACTTGTCTATTTTCTTTTCTTTTCTCTTAACGTCTCTCAGCCTCCTAACTCTAAAAGGTTTAGTCCTTCCACATGTTTTAGTCTGCACCTAGTCTCTTGCTGTTTCCATTCATTCAATAACAATTTCCAAATTTCTATTTCCATCTCAACCTCACCTAATATATTACTTGGATATTTAATTATTACCTTAAAATTTAAATTTCCAAAATGATGTATGGCCCTTCCTCTCAAAACACAGATAATCCTAAAACCTGAAGTCATGACTAACTCATTCTAATCTATCATAAAATCATTTTATTTCCTTAAGTATATACACAGACTCAGTGTTTTTTACTACCGCAATTGCCATCTCAGTTTCAAAACACAATTCATTTATATTTCTCTTTCTCTGACAGCTCTTTACACTGGTTTTGTATCTCCCTTTCCTACCCACTCCTCTGCACAAATGCTAGTTTTCGTGTTAAATGTAAACAAGATCATGTTGCAGTGCTGTCTAATCTCATTCAGTCTAAACCCATGGTTCTTAAGATAGCTTACATGATGTCTAAGACCTCATATCCTATTATTTTTATCCTTACTCATCACAGCCCAGCCATAGTGGCTCAGTTGACATTTCTCAAATATTCCAATCATTGTCCTCCTGAAATATTTTGAGCTTACTTCTGTTATCCATCTGGATTTCTTCTTCCAGTAGTTGTACAAATGCCACCATCACTTTGCTTTCTCTTTGAGGATTACCCTCTTTACATTATTTAAAGTTGCCAAGGCTCCCCAGCCTCCAAAATGTTTAATTATGATGGCAATGGTTTAATTTTTCTTCATAATAACTTATATAAATAGCATATATTTTATTTTATTTAGTGTATTTCTTAATGAAGTATGCTGTAAGCTCCCCAAGAGGAGGAAATTTTTTTAAATATTGTGCTTACTTCTATATTTATTTCACCAAATACAATGCTCTCATAGGCGCTCATTAAATATCTTTTTGCAATTGCAACAAAAGGAAAAATTGACCATGAGATCTAATTAAGCTAAAGACCTCTGTACAGCAAAAGATGCTATCAATAGAGTAAACAGACAACTTAGAAAGTGGGAGAAAATTTTTGCAAACAGTGCATCTGAAAAACGACTAATATTCACTCTCTATAAGGAACTTAAATAAATTTACAAGGAAAAGCAACCCACCCCATTAACAAGTGGGCAACATAACAAGTGGGCAAAGAACATGAACAGATACTTTTTAAAAAAAGAAGGCATACCTGTGGCCAACAAGCATCCTCAAAATAGCTCAGCACCACTGATCACTAGAGAAATGGATATAAAAACCACAATGAGATACCATCTCACACCCGTCCAAATGTTTACTATTAAAAAGGCAAAAAATAAAAGATACTGGTGAGGTAGCAGAGAAAAAGGAAAGCTTATACACTACTGGTTGGAGTGTAATTTAGATCAACCGCTGTGGAAAGCAGTGTGGTGATTTCTCAAAGAGCCAAAAACAGAATTATCATTTAAACCCAGCAAATCAAAGGAATATAAATCATTCTGTCGTGAAGACACATGCACATATATGTTCACTGAAGCACCATTCACAGTAGCAAATACATGGAATCAGTCTAAATGCCCATCCATCTGAATGCCAATCTAAATATGGTATGTATACACCATGCAATACTATGCAGTCATAAAAAGAACGATATCATGTCCTTTGCAGGAGCATGCATGGAATTGGAAGCCATAATCCTTAGCAAACTAACACAGGGACAGAAAACCAAATACTGCATGTTCTCACTTATAAGTGGTAGATAAATGATAAGAACACATGGACACATAGAGGGGAAAAACAGACAGTGGGGCCTACCAGATGCTGGAGGATGGGAGGTGGGAGAGGATCAAGAATAATAATGATGATGAATACTAGGCTTAATACCTGGGTGACAAAAAATTCTGTACAACAAACCCCCATGTCACGGGTTTACCTATATAACAAATCTGTACGTGTACCCCTGAACTGAAAATAAAAGTTAAGAAAATAAAATAAATAAATAGCTTTTTGAATAAATGAACCACAGAGAAATGAAAACAAATGCATACAAATACATTAGAAGTGCAAGATGAAAAATTATTTTTTTCAGATTTTGCATATATATATTTTCATCTATGTGCAAATAAGTTATCAAAGTCAACAGTTTTGATGTATTTTAGTCATAGTCTTTGTAAATTAACTTGGTTATAATAATGATAATTTACATTCTCATAGCAGTTTATGATTTTCAAAGCACTTTCCGTATTATTTCATACGATTTTCACTTCCATGGATATTATTGCTATAATTCTTCTGCTCATGCGAGGGGACCAAGACCCAGTTTTATGCCAAAGATTATGTACCAAGTGAATGTCAAAGCCTGAAGAGTACTCCATGTATTATTCTATCAAGTCTATTTTCCTTCCTCAAACATACTGCCCCTGTGAATCCTCATTATTTGTCATGATTATAATTATGCAGTAAATTTCTATCAACCACACAGGATTAGTTGAAATCTATCATATACAGAAAGACAAAATGGTAAAGCAAGTGAGTATGACTGATATATTTAGTAACTAAAAGTTTTGTCAATGAAAAGCTTGTGTACTCAAAAATTCCATCAATGCCTTTAATATGAGCTTTGCTCAGTGTCCTTAATACTGAAACTTGTATAAATCATGCTGCAATAGCTCCTCCAAATAAATATTAGTTGCAGTAGTGTACCTCACTATGTTTGCTGTGTTTACCTTTTTAGTTGTTGGAATCACTTTCTACATAATCACCAAAACAAGAAACTTCAGATATATGCTTAGTTCCTACTTTTTCCAGCCTCACCACTATAACCAATTAGTGATAAAATCCAATAAATCTTAATTAGCAAATATTTCTAGACTATACGTACTTTCCAGTGCTATTCTCACTGCAGTAATTCAGGTTCTCCTTATCTTCCACTTGGCCTCTAGTGACAACCTCTTCACTTTTCTCCTTTAAACAGTCTCAGACATGTCTCCAATATATCCTCCAAGAAATGGTACATCTGTACCCCAACCTAATTGTATCCTCTTCAGTAAAGGAACAGATAATATGTATTTTAGGCTTTGGGCCACATGGGCTCTGCCATAAGTACTAAACTCTACCATTATAGTATACTATACATAGACAATATATAAAGAAATGAGTGTGGCTATGTTTCAACAACGTTATATTAGAAAAACAGGTTGTGGGTCAAATTTGGCCCATAGGCCATGGTTGCCAATGCATGTTCTTAGAGAATAGAGACCTTGTTTTCATCTATACCATCAACAACTAGAAGCACGTAATAGGAGCTGTACAATAGTTAGAGTTTTACATAGTAGAAGCATTACAATACAGTAAAAAGCTATTGAAAAATAAATTACTAATTCCAAAAAAGGAATAGATAGTGGATGACTAAAAGTCAAATGTCATCCTCAAGAACCTTTATGTATAAACTGAGATATTAAGTTATTCATTCACTAGGAAAGAAATTGTCCAAAAGAAAAAAGTTATAACCTTTATATTGTATATAATAAGTTTAAATTCTCTATAAGATAGCTTGAGTGTTTTATAGGATCTGGGCTGGAGTTGTAAATTTTGGAGTCAGTAGCATAACAGTCATATGCACTGAGGGAGTCAGTGAGTAAAATTCAAATGCATGAGTAAAAAGTACCAGGAATGGCTGGGCATGGTGGCTCAGGCCTCTAATCCCAGCACATTGTAAGGCCAAGGCGGGTGGATCACTTGAGGTCAGGAGTTTGAGACCAGCCTGGCTAACATGGTAAAACCTCATCTCTCCTAAAAATACAACAATTAGCAGGGCTTGGTGGCAGGCACCTGTAATCCCAGCTACTCATGAAGCTGAGGCAGGAGAATCACTTGAACCCGGGAGGCGGAGGTTGCAGTGAGCCGAAATTTGCAGGGAGGAGAGATTGCACCACTGCACTCCAGCCTGGGTAACAGAGCGAGACACTGTCAAAAAAAAAAAAAAAAAAAAA
>NW_016806622.1:224775-230191 GCF_001698545.2 Rhinopithecus bieti
AAAAAAAAAAAAAAAAAAAATACCAGGAGTATAAGGAGAATACCTACCTTTAAAGAGCTACAATGAAACTAAATTCTACGTAGAAAGATCTGAGGGATAGCCAAAAATGAAAGAAACAATTCTGAAGAAAATAATTTGATAAGAGTCAAGGGTGAAAATATTTGAAAGATTAAAGAAGTCAGCAACAAAGGTAAATGCCACCAAAATAGTAAGTTAATCTGATGAAAGTATTCGTGAACTTAGAATTAAGAAGTCATGAAACACCTTAATTTAGTACAATAAAAGGAAAAGCCAAATGGTGATAGTGAATAAGATATAAGAAAGTAAAGGTGGTGAGAGTGCAGTATTTTAAAGCAAAGAAAAAGAGAACTGAGTTATTATAACTTGTAATATTGTCAAAGAATTTAATTCTTGGCTTATTTATGAGATTCTATAAAATAGAAAAGTACTGTGCATGTGTAAATGGTTAGAATAAGTCAATACATAAGAATAAATCAAATGTTCCACAAAATTAGGGGAAATGATAAAGTTCTCAAAACAGAGAATGGGGAAAATAGCTACAACCAAGTTTTCCTAAGACAGCAGTAGAAACACATCTTTGTCTGAAACTATCAGGAGAAGGTAAAGATAGAAGTAAAGAGAGAGATGTGTTAAAAGGTTAATAAGCAGCCAAAAGAGTCAGATAATTGTCTTGACTTTTCATGTAGAAAAAGAAAATAATAAAGTCAGCTTAATAGCTGAGAAAAAGACAGAAAAGAGGAATTATTTAGAGCTCAAGGAAATATAAGTTTCAAATACCTTTTGAGGGAAATGAGAAATGCTAATCATTAAATATATGTAATAAGATTGCAGAATAGTATAGAGGGCACAGTTATGAGTAAATCATAAATCTCTGATGACACAACTCTGCAATGTTAGGAGACTTTCTTTTGCACCATTCAGCAGCAAGACATAGTTTCTGAGAAATATGTTTAAAATTACCCATGATTGGGCATTAAAGTCAAAGAGCAATGCGGTAAAGGAAGGAGGTTGTTGCCAATAAATAGTAGCCGAAATGATGCTGCATAAGTTGCCAGTGTCATAGTGATAGAATCAAAGCTGCAAGACAGCTGGTTAAAGTGGACATCAAGGACTGCAGATCACTATGAAGCTAGGGCTGTATCTCATAGAAATGAACAATAATATCAGAAGGATAAGAAATTACTTTCAGAAATGAAATACTGAAATATTTAACTCAAAAGTGGAAAACATATGGTCAATGACAAAGACGAACTTGTAGCTCTAATTATTGATGACTGATGTAGGGTGCAGGTAAAGGTAAGCAAAACTCAGGACATCAAAAAATAAAAATAAAAAGAAATTTGAGGCTAGGGTGTTATAATTGCAATCTACTGCAGCAGACCCTGCAGTGTCCTGTCCCACCCCTTTACCCTTACCAGTTACTAGCCTTTTGCTTTTAACTTTTAACTGCCATCTTTTGCACATTATTTGTTTGAGGCTTTTTCCTAGTGTCTGGAGCATGCTTTGGTACCTGTAAGGTAGGATGGAAGTGCTGGAAAATTAGTGCCCTTCTTCTCCCTAAAGCTCTTAAACAGTGAGAGACCAGCTCCCTCATCCCTTCAGTGGGTGTAACTTATCTTGGCTTGCAAGATTTCTCCAGTAGAAATAAGTTTCAGTCTTCAGTGGTAAGCTAGTTTGAAAACAAACCCATTTACAGGTTCTGTTCTCTTCCTTGACTGAGTTGTTTCCCTTCCCTCACATTCTTATCTTAAAGTTCTCTTTTAGTCAGACGGTAACTTCAATGAGGAGTGTTAAATGGTATATATTTATACATGTGGGTTGAAATCAAACAATTTGAAAAGCAAATAGATAACTATAAAAAGTGGTTGATGCAACCTCTTTTCCTAGTGACATTAATACATGCCAATTCTCCACTGGAGAAGAACAAAGGAAATATGGCTCAAAGAACAAGCCCATAATCATTCAACCAACAGACATTTACTGAATATCTACTAGGTAATGGGAATAGGCTAGGTTTCAGAGACACAAAAAATAAGTAAGATAACATTCATATTCTAAATATTTTTGCAGGCTATTACATGAGTTAAACCTATAATCAAAAATTTCTGATGAACTATAAAAGGAATGACTAAAACACTAATAGTGAATTGGCATAGAGGAAACATACCTTAAAATCTTGGAGAGTCAGAGGAGACTTCATGAAAAGGGTATTAAACAAAACCACGGCCACACAGAAATTGAAGGAGTGCAGATAAATTTTATCATTAAAAACTACTGAAATAAGGGAAAAATCTCTGGTAAAGAACAGAGCTCATTCATAAATACAGCAGGCACAAGGAGGAATTTATAGACAATGAGCAGAATGGGAGTCAGAGTATGGAAAATTACTAAGAGGAAGTATCAGGTCAGTAATTGAAGGTGATCAGATATCAAGAGATGGGGATTCTTTCTAAACCAACTTAGCAAGATTCTTGCCTAAAGTGGGTGGTGCAGGCCCAGTAGGGACAGAGGCCAAGGTTGAGACCTAGACAGCTCAGAGGAGGCTGATCAAAGTTTAGTCAAGGAGAGAATGAATCTTGGCCAGGGGTGACCTCTAAATTAAGTTTCACAATAAAGTGATGTTGACCAGGTGAAGGGGCAGTGGTAAAAGCGGTGGCTATTTTGGGAAGAGAGGACAGATAATGCCACATAGGCTAAAAATGGCAGGGTAAGTGTAGGAAGTTACAAGATGTTTAATGCTTCTGGAATTTAGACGGAAGAAAAGATAAATACATTTTGGGGAGCAAGTAGGGTGCAAAATCATTCCTTACATGTCAGTTCATGGAGTTTGTGAATGTATTTCAGGCAATGGGGTTTCAATGTTGAAATTTGAATAAACAAAGGAATCACCTCTATTAGAGCATAGAATTGTGTGTGTTTGAGTGTGTGTGTGTGTGTGTGTGTGTGTGTGAAAGAAAACAAATGTACCAATAAATTTATCAATAAGGAAAATAGCAGAGATTGGTATAGAACATATATTTGGTGAAGTGATAATATATGGGTGATTTATTTAAATGTTTTGCTTTAGTAAACTATCCTTGTAAAAGAAGAATTTCAGGAGATATTTAAATGATAAGAAGAAGCCAGTTATTTGAAGATACAGAATATGGCATTAAAAGTCAGAGAGAACAGCTAGTGCAAAGGGCTTGTGGTGGATTTATTTTGCTTTGTCTGAAGAATAGGAATAAAGACGAGGCGACTGGAAGATATTGGGTAGGAGAGGGAGTAAAGAGAAATGTAGTTGGGTAGTAGGAACATTCCAGTTCAAAAAGGGTTTTAGAAGTCAGAGTAAGTAGTTTGTATCTTATTTTAACTGGGATCTATTTGAAGCAGAATAATGAGCCCCCAAAGAGGTACACACCTTAATCCCTGTAACCTGTTAATATGAAACATTACATGGCAAAGGCGAGTTAAAGTTTATAACCTGATGATCTCAAAATAGATTACGCTGGATTATTTGTGTGGGCCCAATGTAATCACAAGCATCTTTAAAAATGAAGAAGGAAACAAAAAGAGAGGGTCAATGGAAAATATGACTATGAAAGAAGGGCACAGAGAGATGTAATGTTGAGGGATTTCAAGGTGGAGAAAGGGCCTTGAGCCAGGACTATGGCTGATCACTAGGAGCTAGAAAAGAGAAGGAAACGAGGATGTCCCTTAGAGCCTCTGGAATAGAACAAAGCTTTGCTGGCAGCTTAACTTAGGTTCAGGAGACCTAGGTTAAACTTCTCATCTAGTAAATTTGTGTTGCTTCAGTCGACTGATTTTGTGGTAATTTGTTACAGCAGTAATAAAGTAATACTGTTAACAAGCAAGGGGATTGCAATATCTGCATATGGTTTTGAAACTCCTTCTTGTGCTTACTATATGGGCAGTGGATTTTGGTACAAAAACAACAAGAGCAAGGAGGCCAGTTATGAGTTATCTACTGTAGTTCAAGTGTAAAATGGACAAGTTGAACAAGAATATTCAGAAAACACATAAAGAGAAGTGGATGGGTTTGGGGTATAATTTGGAATTAGAATTGAGATAACTTGTTCGTTGATTGCATTTGGGGAGTGAAATAAAAATAATCATCCAGGAAAATGCATACATTTTAACATTCCACATTTTGGTAGATTTTATAGAAGTGGACAAGAAAGTGCAAGGGCGAGTTTAGGAAGTACATTTGAGAATCATAAGTATGCAGATGTTTTAAAAGCCGTAGGTCTAGAGTCAGACACCAAGAAAGAATATTTTTCAACAGAAAAGGAAGAGATGCAGTTCATAGCCATGGGACACTTCAAAAATTAACAGTAAAAAGCAAGACAAGAAAGTGAAGTACCTAGAAAGAGTGGTCAGGGACATAGGAAGGCAATAAGAGTTACATGACACCGAGTGTTTCTAGAAGAATATGGTCTCAAATACTGCTGAGAAGTTAATAAGATGAGATAAAACCATTGCATAGAGGTCATTAGGGATGACAAAAATTTCAGTGAAGCCACAGGAACAGGAACCCAACTAAAGTCAACTGAGAATAGACTGAGAGACCACAAAGAATAGATAGTGATTTACTGGCAATCATGCCAATAAACACAGCCCTTAACTTGTTTTTCACCTCAAATATATTTATTAATTATTCAGTCATTTATTTATTTACCCATGAATTTCCAATAAATGTTTATTGAGCAAATATACATGGTACTGAGTTATTATCTAGAAAATGGTCAGAAATCTAAATTTACATTTAGGTGTCATGAGCATAAAGAAGACATATAATATGTAAAATATATAGAGGATTTTATAGTTTCAGGTCTTACATTGATGTCTTTTGTCTATTTTGAGTTGATCTTTATGTATGGTGTGAAAAAAGGGTCCACTTTCATTTTTATGCATGTGGATATCCAGTTTTTGCAGCACCATTTATTAAAGTGAGTGTCCTTTTCCCATTGTATTTTCTTTTTTTTGTTTGTTTTCTTTTTTTTTTATTGTATATGCCTGCTGTTTATTTATTTTTTATTATTATACTTTGAGTTCTAGGGTACATGTGCATAATGTGCAGGTTTGTTACATATGTATACTTGTGCCATGTTGGTGTGCTGCACCCATCAACTCGTCAGCACCCATCAGGTCATCATTTATATCATTTATATATCATTTATATCATTATATACATTTATATCATGTATAACTCCCCAATGCAATTCCTCCCCCCTCCCCTACCCATGATAGGCCCCAATGTGTGATGTTCCCCTTCCCGAGTCCTCATTGTTCAGTTCCCACCTATGAGTGAGAACATGCGGTGTTTGGTTTTCTCTTCTTGTGATAGTTTGCTAAGAATGATGGTTTCCAGCTGCATCCATGTCCCTACAAAGGA
>NW_016806622.1:233663-235520 GCF_001698545.2 Rhinopithecus bieti
GCCTCAGCAATGGCAGGCGCCCCTCCCCCAGCCTCCCTGCTGCCTTGAGGATAGATGGCCGCAGACTGCTGTGTTAGAAATGAGGGAGGCTCCGTGGGCGTGGGACCCTCCCGGCCACGTGTGGGATGTATTCTCCTGTTGTGCCAATTGGCTTAAAGCGCAGTATTGGGGTGGGAGTTAACCGATTTTCAAGGTGTTGTGTGTCTCAGTTCCCCTGGCTAGGAAAAGGGATTCCCTTCCCCCTTGCGCTTCTCAGGTGAGGCGATGCCTCGCGCTGCTTCAACTCTGGCTGGTCGGGCTGCAGCAGCTGACCAGCACCCATTGTCCGGCACTCCCTAGTGAGATGACCCCAGTACCTCAGTTGAAAATGCAGAAATCACCTGTCTTCTGTGTCGCTCGCGCTGGGAGTTCGAGACTGGAGCTGTTTCTATTCAGCCATCTTGCTCCGTCCCCTCCCATTGTATTTTCTTTGTGCCTTTGTTGAAAATCAATTGACTGAAACCTTGGTTTTATTTCTAGACTTTCTATCCTGTTCCATGGGTCTGTGTGTCTTTTTTTTATGCCAGTGCCATACTCTTTTCGTTACAATAGCTTCATCATGTATTTTGAAATCAGAGAATAGGATGCCTCCAGCTTTGTTATTTTTGCTCGAGATGGCTTTGACTATTCATGTTATTTTCTAGTTTAATAAAAATTTAGGACTATTTTCCTGTTTTGTGAAAATGACAATGAAATTTTAAAGGAATTACGTTGAATATACAGATCACTTTGGCTAGTGTAGATATTTTAACTATTAATCTTTAAAATCCATAAACATGGAATATCTTCCTATTTATTTGGTCTGTATTCAGTTTCTTTCATCAATATTTCACAGTTTCCAGTGTATAAATATTTTGCCTTCTTGGTAAAATTTACATTAAGTATTTAAAGTTTTTTATACTCTTACAAATTAAATTTTCATATATATATGAAATATATATATCATATATATATGTATATACACACACACACAAATACAGTGGAATACTTCACAGCCTTAAAAAGGAATTTCTGTCATTTGTGACAACACGGATAAAACTGGAGGACATTATGCTAAGCGAAATAAGTTAGGCACAGAAGGATAAATATTGTAAGATCTCACTTATGTATGGAATCTAAAAAGTCAATCTCCTACAAATAGAGAGTGGAAAAAGGATTCCTGAAATTGGGGCGAAGAGTTGTAGAAAGGGAAGGTGTAGATAAAAGGATATAAAATCTTAGATGGGAGGAATAAATTTTCATGATCTTTTGCACTGCATGGTGACATGGTTATAATAATAATATATCATATATTACAAAATTGCTAGAATAATAGATTATTCACAATCTACAAAAAAGTGATACATTGGTGAGATGATGGATATGTTAATAAGATTGATTGAATCTTTCTACAGTGTATGTAGAGATAAAAAATTACATTGTACCCTACAAATATACACAATTATTATTTGTCAATTAAAACAAATACATACATTTTATAAAAAGATATAGATGGCATCCGGTTTCTAAGAATTATAATTTAGCAATTTCTTTGGATTATAATGCTTCATATATTAAAAATATTAATTGCCCCAAACCATTGTTATAAACTATTAATAGCTCTGTTCAAAATTTTATAGTTTCCAGTGTATAAATATTTTACCTCCTTGGAGCTGTTTCTGCCCTTCTTGGTGGCAAGTAAAATAGAATTGGCAAAAGAAAAATCATCTACTTTATGCATAAACTTTTTTTTATTATTATTATTTTTTGAGACGGAGTCTCGCTCTGTCGCCCAGGCTGGAGTGCAGTGGCTGGATCTCAGCTCACTGCAAGCTCCGC
>NW_016806622.1:235748-246595 GCF_001698545.2 Rhinopithecus bieti
AAAAAAAAACAGATATATTTTATTTTGTAAGCACTAGAAAATCACAACCTTGAGTTTTCAGTTTCTTTACACATTTCAACCTCCTACTTATGTAGCTATTCATTTTTAAATTTTGATTTATAAAATGGAAAATATTCATTTCCTTCTTAAATTTTCAAAATTTTAAAATAAATTCAAATGTAAATGACCAATAACTGTGTATCTTGAAATAAGTAATATAAATTGAACTTTTTTTGAAGTCCAGACTAAAAATGTTAGAATATAATTGCTGGAGATTATACGGCAGTTAGTTCCATAGAATTAGTTGTCTAATTCCCAATTCCACACAAAGAAATCTTAAGAAGCTATGGTTTCCTTAAAAAATTGTAATAGGTGGAATGATTTTCAAGATACAGAACAAGTATTGTAGCCCAAAGATAAATTTTTATCCCTGATTCATACAGTGATCTACTCTTGTTTCTGGTACCTGCTGCTGGTAATTAAGAGTCATAGGAAGGTCCAACACATATGAACCTTGAAAACATGAGGCCCATTGAAAGATGATAGTCACAAAAGAGTACACATTGCATAATTCCGTTTTTATAAGCTGTCTAGAATAGGTAAATCTGTGGAGACAGAAGTTAAACTAGCAGTTGCCCGGGGTGATGGGGAGTGATTGCTAATGAGCAAGAAATTTCTTTTGGGGGAGATTACAACGCTCTAAAGTTAGATATTAGGGATGGTTGCACAACTCTATGAATATACTAAAAAAAAAAATGACTGAAATGTACAGGAAAAAGGGTAAATTTTATGGTTGGCAAATTGTGTCTCAATACAATTTTGGAACTTTGGGTGTACACAGGTAATTATTTAATTTGGTCTTTAATTTGCCAACTAGACTATCCAGGTTTAATACTATTATTTATTTTTAAAATAGTCGTTCATACAGTGTTTTATAGAATACATAGCTCTTTTATGCACATTATCTTTCTTAAACCCACAATAGACCTATTATTGAAATCTCATTTTAGGGAAGTATCATTTTAAGGAGGAAGATTTTAAGGTTAAGAGAAATTGAATGATTTGTCCAGTGTTAACGATCTAGTGAGCTGCATATTTAGTTTTCTCACGTCAAATCCCACGGTCTTTCCTGACATCACAGATGACTCCCCGAAGATTTTACTTAGACCAGTGCACAAATCAATAGGAATGCAATAGAAAGAGTCAGATTTCCAGAGAGGACTGCTTTGGTCATAATTGGTCATAACTGCTATTTCTAGAGAAAAAAGTGGATGGTGCAGAATGAGAAGTCAGTTGCAATTTGTTGTTTCATTCTATGTTCTCAGCACCCTTGTAGAAAGAAACTTCTGAGTATGGAGTTATGATTAGACAAGGGATGCTGTTTCATAGGAACAGTGAGAACAGAATTGATACAGTAACACATAAAATAGAATAAGCAAACACATGGGAAGAAATAGAGTTGAACTTTTCTAGAAAGTTTATTATTATTAGAGCCATAAAATAAACTTTAGTAATCATCAAATATCCTATGTTTCTGTATAAGAATCATTTGACTAGTTGTGGCAAGGAAAGGTGAGCAAGAGTAAAGAATATCATTTCTACACAGAGGAAGTGAAAACCTGATGTACCGCCTTTATTGTTCTAGGTCTTGCTTGACTCATCTCTGCTGTGGTGACCTTGGAGCCTTCATATTCCAGATTGCACAGCCATAAGATGAAAGAAGACTTCTGACTTACATTAAACTCTGAGGTGAGAGAGAAAAAAATGTATTTTTCTACCAAGCTAGTAAGATTTTAAAGTTTATTTCTTGTTGCAGAATAGCTTACTCTATCCTTGCTAACTTAAGTGTTGCCTTACTTTTGTTCTTAATATGGTGTTGGTGTAGCAGTTGGTTAAAGCACTGGAGATACCAATTAGAAGCTCAAAAATTGGTAACGCATATTACATCCAGGCCAAGCAGTAATATTGTTGCCTGATATAATGTGGGCAGCAGGCTGTTTGTGTGTTGACTACTGTTGGTCATGTTCAGCAGACTAATAATATAGAAACACAATTAGGAAACAATTAACCAAGTCATAAGCAAAAATAGAAAAACAGAATCCCTCAATTTAGAGGTTTGATCAATTGGAAAATGTTTCTAGATATGGGATAAAACATTTGAGCAATAAAGTCCCAATAAACTTTTTAAATGCAGAACAAGAACCCAATTAAGGGCACAGTCTTTTCTTTCAAGCCTGATAGCCTCAGTGTACCTATCATGAAAGAGGTGGAGGGTATGAGGGTAAGAACGTAAAAATAAATAATTAAATAAGAAAGATCTGAAACAGTTGTCTCAGAAAGAACTTCTTTGTAAATGGTTATTGACACATTGAACTGACTGGAAGAAAAATAGATTAGAACCTGAGATGTGGTATCAATAAAATATCTTTGAGGATTTAAGACCTAAAATAGCACTGTTGAACTTTCGGTCACTCTCAAGCTGAAATTCAGCTTAGAAAGCTGTGCATCCACCAAAAAGAGGATATTCACTAACTCTCACTTTTAAAATAATGATAATGGAAAGGGAAGAAACTTTTGGGAAGAGAACCCAGGAGCTAAATATGAATTTAAGAGTTCCTAGCAGAAAGCAGAATTATGAACCAATGAACACAAATTTCTCGCATTCCCTGGGTGGGGGCCTTCACAGTGTTTGCTATGTATCTCCCATTGTCATATTTCCTGGATAAGAGTTTTATTATGGTTGCAAGCTTGTGCTGTCATTTTTTCTTTATTATTTTGAATGCTTTTAGAAGAACACATAACTTGTGTTGTTAATTTATAAGGCACCACATCAATAGGAAACACATTTGTACGTGATGGAGAGAACCATGTGGATAAGCTTTCCTTGATTTTTTTTCCTAAGGAAATGGAACAAAACAGACACTGGGAGGCAACTTGCAGTGTCAACCCTTTGTGTGACAACAATAAATTTGTCACAGAAAGTAATACCCAAGGAAGTCATTCACTTTTTGCCATTTTATACTGAAATTTATTTTTAAAAAGGGGTAGCAAGAGGGTTGGATCCATATTCTACCCTTTTAGATGGGAAATATTTATCAGTTTCTACCTCTTATATGCTGCTTTTATTTTATTTTATTTTTTGAATGGAGGTAGTATGTGGACATATAGGAAACTCTAAACTAGTGCATCTAGGGTTACATTTTTCTCTTTCAGCTATCTTATATAATCATTATTCATCTTCTGATAAACAGACCTTTCCTCAATGGCCATATTTGTGGGCATATGGCACAAAGTCAAATGTATTACTTTAGCTTTCTTCTTCACAATGACTAGCCCAGGAACTGAGCACATGGGTCCCAATAATTGGATTTTACATGACATTAGCCAGTGGTCATGAGGCTATAAGAAACTAAATTCAGATCTTCAGGTGCTAATATTACCCTGCTTTGGGGATAAACTTGATTTGATATAATGATCTTAATATGTGAAGAAGAACCAGATTTTTTAAGAGGCAAAAGGAGGAAATTCTCCATTTTTTAAGTTTCTATGATTTACTGGGGCTAATACACACTTGTTCTTTCTAGTGATAAATTTGTGTATTAATGGAAGCAATATTCCTCTTTTAATTTACCTTAGTTTGAGTTGGATTTTGACACTGTCATTCAAAATTTCTTCTAATTAATTTACGTATAGCTATATTACTAGATGGTAAATGGTCACAACATTTTCCTGTATGTTTTTCCAGAAAATTTCCATCCATGTATACACTTGTCTATCTAGATATAACATGTTGTGTATTGGGTATTTTTGTACAATTTAATTTTTACTTATTATAAAATTATCTGCCTGTTACACTTTGTTTATATATCCTATAATTTATTTCATGTGGTTCCAGCCCAGTTGAGTTTATTGTAGTGGAAAAAAAATATGAAAAAATCCCACTCCTTTCAATGAACTTAGATTATCAGACCTAGGAAAATATTATTTCAGAGTGGACCAGAGTGATCCTCACCAAGGGGAATTGCATTTAGAATGGCCATTGCAAAGCCTCTAGGTTGAATATGCTTAGGGTACTGGAGTAAAGCTGATGCTACTATAGAAAGTGATGAGTTGAAGTCACAAAGGTTGTGGAAGTTCCTATGGGTTATGGGAATTCCTGAAGTATTTTCCGTAGAGGACTGAAAAGATCTAATTTAAATGTTGAAAACAATACCTGGGCATCTGTAAAGAAAATAGATCTGAGAACCACATACAATACAGAAACCGTTTGGGAAGCAATTGCCATGGAAAAGGTAAGAGATGATGGTGACAGTGTTGAAAAGAGATTTAATTCTGGACATGTTTTAAAGGAAGTTGTGAGAAGATTTGGATGGATTGACTGGAGGTTAAGATAAAAACAGAAGATTCTGACTTCTAAGATAATACCTCAAAGATTAGAAGAATGGAGCTGCCATTTATTGAATAGGAAAAGATGGGGAGAGGAGATAAATTTGTGCAAGCAGTGAGTGGCAATCAAAAAGCCAATTTTGGAAATATTAATTTTGAGATGTTGAGAATATATGAGCCTGGAGTATAGGGGATTTGAACTGGAGAAATCAATTTAAAAATTGTAAGATGAGATTCCCTAGGCAATAAGCAGAGATAAAAAAGGAAGTTGTCCAAAGATTGAATTCAGAGAAACATCAATATTAGAAGTTAGTTAAAAAGTAGACAAAGAAGTAGAATCCTTTTAGATGGGGTAGAAACCCGGCAAAATATGGTAAGCAAGTATTCAAAAAGAAGGAAGCGATAAAAAAAAAAAAATCAAATGCCATTGATAAGTTGAATAAAATCCAGAGAGAGAATTGACCACGCATTGGTTAAAGTGAAGCCCATGGGTGATCTTGTCATGTGGAGTTTCAGTGAAAAGGTGAAGACAAGTCTGACTATAATGAATTCAGGTGGGCAAAGGATGAAAAGAAGTGGAGGCACGAAGTATTGACAAGTAATTTCAGTGTTTTACTGTTAAAAAAAAAGTGAAAAAAAAAAAAAAAAAGGTTGCTGTAGAGCAATGAAGAATGAAGTACCTGGATTTTTTACAAGAAGATTGAGTATAATAGGGCATGATGGGAATTATTTGGTTTGAATGGAAAAATTGAGATGCAGAATACAGAAAAGAGGACAATTGTCTTTTAGTGACCAAAGACAATGTAATCCATTGTGTCAATGAAGGTTTTGGCATAACAAGGGAACAAAGTCCATGGAAAAAGTAAAATGAGCACACCGACTGGTAGCTTTGTAGATATTTGTGTGATAATGTTTAGAAATCTTTGTAAAATTACTTTTAAAGCAAAATAAAACAAGGGTATCATCTAAAACAAAATGAGAGAGAAAGTATTATTAAAAGTTTGGGAAGTGAGGAGAGAGCAGATATGGTTATTGGGGTCTGGGGAAAAAAAAAAAGTGTGCAGGGATTACTTGATAGCACTAACAGACCACCTGAGGTTTGTGATAAAAAATGCAAACTATGGTGTAAGTTAGTATGGTTTTGAATTCTGCTTCAGTTACACTGCAGGTTGTAGATGCTGAATGAACAGATAATTGAATTTATCTAGATTTGAGGTTTTTGCAGCTATATGCCCTGAAGAAAGTGCCAAGGGAATAGGGTGAAAATCAAAGGGGCAATTCTAATGATGGATCATGAAGTCTAAGCTGGAAAATGATGGAAAGAAGCACATGAAATGGGTGAAGGGCAGAAAAATATAGCAGGTCAATGGCAGGGCAATCCCAGTGATGTGGATAAATTTTTGAAATGAGGGAATTCAGGAATTGATCTAGAAATTTGCAAATGAGAAGCCTGAAATTGTTACTACAAAGGGTTATAAGATTATTAGAAATGTAGGCCTAAAGTTTATGAGATAAAAGTAAGATAAAAAGAGGGTTACATGAAGAGACATCACTGTGGATATTGAAATTATTAAGAATTATGATAGAAGAAGTATTGGAGAGAGAAAAGGAGGGAGAGAAAGGTGAGAATAGGAAGGAAGGGAAAGGAAATAAAGAGTGCTCTGTCTTAAGATATTCAATTAATATACGGGAGTCACACAAAGTATGTAACTGGCTCTTACAAACTGGGGTAATTTATAGTAATTATATGATGACAAAATTAGTCTCAAGAAGCCTCCCCTTCTTTTTCAATGGCTGTGTAGAAAATTTTGTGTAAATATATAACAATCTGTGTAGCCAGTACCCAATTAAAAGAGTCATAAAATTGCTAATTCAAAATATACTTCTTTAAATTTTGGAAATCTTTTCCAACTGATCTCTCAAAAGTTTTTTGAATATTGCTGAGCTCACAGCATCTTTTCATAGCATCTAAATATTTTCTATAATAAATACATCTTTGCCAACTAGATATATTTTAAAATGTCTCATTTCTTTTTAAAAAGCAGGTTTATGGAGATATAAAGTAACCTACAATTCACCAATTTAAAGTACACAATTCTATTTAATATATTTCCAGATTTGTTCCGCCAATTGCCATAATCAATTTCAGAACCTTTTATCATCTTAAAATAAAATCTTATTCCCACTAGCAGTTGCAACCCATTTTTCCCCCATTGCCTAAAAAATTACTAATGCACTTTCTGTCTGTATAGGTTTTCTTATTCTGTACATACAAATTGAATAGTACAATATGTGGCCTTTTGTGACTGGCTTATTTCAGTTAAAATGATGCTCTCAAGGTTCTTCCATGGTGTAGCAAGTGTCATTATTTGGTTTATTTTTATGGTTGAACATATTTCATTGTAAGGATATGCTACATTTATTTATCCATTCATCAATTGATGGATGTTTAGATGGTTTTCACATTTGGGATGTTATGTATAATGCTGCTAAGAACATTTGTGTGTAAGTTTTTTGTGTGTTGACAAAGGTTTTCATTTCTCTTTAGTATTAGGTTGGTGCAAAAGTCATTGTGGTTTTTGCCATTGAAAATGATGACAAAGAACTATAGTTACTTTTGCATCAACTTAATAGATAACTAGGAGTGGAATGACTGTATTCTATGACAATTCTGTTTAACATTTTGAGGAACTGCCAAACTGTTATCTAAAGCAGATGCATCATTTTACATTCCCAACAGCAATGTATGAGGTTTCCAATTTCTCCGCATCATTGTAAAACGTGCTATTTTCTATTTTCTGATAATAGCCATTCTAGTAACTGTGAAGTACATCATTGTAGTTTTGATTCACAGCTCCTTAATCTTGATGACTAATGATGTTAAGCATCTTTACGTGTGCTTGTTGGTCATTTGTATGTTTTTGGAGAATGTCTAAAACCTTTGCCCATTTAGTATTTTTTTGTGTTGTTGACTTATTGGAGTTAGTTACATATTCTAGATGCAATTTATATGATTTGCAAATATTTTCTTCTAAAGGTTGTCTTTTTTTCTTGCTAAAGTTGTATTCTTTTAATGCTATTATAAATGGAATTATTTTTCTAATTTTGTCTTGAAGCTGTTAATCATTGATGTATGAAAATATAATTTATTTTATATATTAATCTTATACCCTGAAATGTTGCTGTACTTGCTTATTAGTTCTAATAGGTTTTTTGGTATGGATTTCTTTTGGTTTTCTATATGTAATTAGTATTACTTCTTCCTTTCTTATCTGAATAACTTTTATTTCAGTTTTCTTTTCTTTCATTCCTTTCTCCCTTCNTTCCTTTCCTTCCTTCCTTTTTCCACACTGGCTAGAATCTCCAGTGTTGAGTAGAATTGGCAAGCGTACACATCTTTGTCTTCTCCTGACCTTAGGTGATAGCATTCAGTTTTTCACCAGTAAGTCTATTAACTCCTGGTTGTTTTGTTTTTGGTTTTTGTAGATGCCAATGTCAAATTTTGGAAATTCTCTTCTAGTCCTAGTTTGCTGAATTCTTTTTTCATAACACAGTATTATATTTCTTAAAAAGCTTCTTATGTATCTATTGAGATGCTTATGTATAATATCCTTTTTTTCAATTGACATGGTGTTACATATTAATTAATTTTTAGATGTTAGACCAACCTTGGATTCGTGGGATAAATCTCAATTGGTTATAGTATATAATTCTTTTTATATGTTTATGGATTTGATTTGCTAGTATTTTGTTGAGGTCTCATTTGCTTTTGTTCTCAATTCATATTTATAAATCAATCTTTGCTTTTTGTATTTTGTCGAATCTTCTATTTATATGCTATGCTAATTCTGAATGTTGACTCTTTCTTATGTAATATTAAGATATATGTGTATATTACAGACTTTTGTTATAATTATTATTTTGATTGCTATGTATAATATAGTATATTATTTTATATGTATAGTAATTACTATATATAATTTGGCTTATATAATATAGTAATTCCAAATTATATTTCATCATAAAATTGTATATATTATACAGGCTTTTTTATTGCAAATGATATATACAAATATGTTCTGATTTATTAATTTTCATCATTGGTTCTGGCTAAAATGTGTTTCCTCCAGATACTATATTTTAACTCATCCTTTATTTAAGCACTTTTGAGCTTTCATTTTTAAATTTATAAATTTAATTTGTTTTAACTATTTTGCCATGAGAATAGTAGTAAGAATCCAGTTTTACGTTTTTATTCCTGACTACCACTTTTCCTAAGCTAACTTTATTTTGTTTTCCACTCTATTTAGAGAGCCTAAATCAATGCCTACTAACCCATAGGCTGTCAATAGAAAGTTGTTGAATTAAGCAGTGAAAGAAAATGGATTATCACATTATATATTACACTATTATATCCAAAATTAATAAAACAAATGAACAAAACTTAGTACATTATTTGATGTTTCCTAAAAATGTCAGAATATTTCTGTGTATATTTGTGTGTCTGTGTCGAGAAAAAGAGACAGTGAGAAAGAATATCTTTGGGTTATCTTCACTGATCTTATGAATTTTATCATTAATTTATGAGTAGTTTTACTAAAAAGTCTTGCTTACACACAAATAGTGACTTTTCAGGTCCATGTTATAAAAATGATCAGTCTACGAAAAGGCTAAACAAACTACAAGGAAGCATTAAATGTGTATCAGTAAAATAAACATAAAATGTGGGCAGCAGCAAACATTCATAATAAAAAGACATAAGAAGTTACTCATAGAAAGATTTTACTGAAAGAATAAATGTTTTAACGTAATTTGAATAGGAAACTTAAAGAGGCCTCTGACAAAGAAGTAACATGGTTTCAACCTGCAAAAATTAAGAGGGAAGTTTGGGAATAGTAAGCAGAAGAGTGTTGAACATGATTGAGAGAGAGGGCAATAAGTTTTTATTTTTATTTTAGCTTTAGTTTTAGAGACAGGATCTCACCCTGTTGCCTAGGCTGGAGTGCAGTGGTATGAATCATGTCTTGCTAATTTTTTAATTTTTTTGTAGAGACAGGATCTTATCATGTTGTCCAGGCTGGTCTTGAAATTCTGGCATCAAGAGATCCACTTGCCTCAGCCTGCTAAAGTGCTGGGATTACAGGCATGAGCCACCACACTTGGAGTTACATTCTAAGAGGAATTGCTTATATAACTGTAGGACTGGAAAGAGGTGAAAGCATTCCTATCCTTTTTCCTCAAAGGATCTTTATCTTCACCCATCTGAGTAGTTTGAAAATTTTATAGAATGTTCTTCTTTCTCTATGTTTATTTTTGGTTAAGGTAAGCTAATTCTGGGTCCAAGTTAGAAATTTACTGATCTTAAATACATTCATCTCTCTTTTCTGAAAGTCCATCTCTTTGAGACATGAAAACATAATGAAATAAGTAACAGAAAATGGATTCAATTCCCTCAGATTAATTTTCATAAAGGAAATATGGGGACCCAACACTCATTTACAATGAATGTAGGAGCTCTTGTTTTAAAGAATTCAGCACTAACCTATATCATACTTGTTTTGGAATGTTGATATAAAGTTTAGGTCATTCAAACTTGTATAATCATTATAAGGTCTAATGCTAGATTATTTGTTAGGTGCTGCTAAGTATGACAAACAAATTTTGTTGTTGTTGTTTTACATTTTATGATAATTTTCAGTTTAGAAAAATTTGAAGTAAAATTTTAAAAGCAAATATAGATTCTCTCTTAATGGCATAGTGTAGTGGTTTAGAGCCTAGAAGAGCCTACATTCAGAGCCCAGAGGTTACATTCTGAGTTTTCTCCTCAATGGGTAATTTGGCAGGTTAGCTAATCAATCTGTGTCTCATACAATTTGCCAGAGTAATTATGACATAGAGATTTTATGAGCATAAGATGACTTAAAAATTCTAAGGCACTCAAAATGATGTCTGAGACATAAGAGCAAATAATAATTCATTTATGTCTACCAGACTTTAAAAATAATGCTGTAGATTGCCTGCTAGCCATAGAAAAAGACATCTCTAGAACTAACAAAAAAAATCTGGTTGCTTTTGATGTGTGTGTGGCAACCAATCAAGCATCACTTTTTTTTTTTTTTAAGTGAACCCAACTAATGAGAAAATTTTCTCTTGTTTCTTAAACAAGAGCATTAATATAATCACATATATAAATATTAATGCTCAGAGTCATCTTCCTAACCAAGTTGATACATGTTTACATTATATAGTTCAGAGTTTAAACAAATTATGTGTTATTTAAAAATATTTACAAATTAAAATTCCAATTTATTTTGGACTCCTAAGTTAATATCCCTTCTTTTTCTCCTCCTTCTTCTTCTTCTCAAAATAGAGTTTATGTGATGCTTTAATGAAAGGAAACTTTAAAGATCAATTTTTTCTATTATTATTATTATTATTATTATTATTATTATTATTATTAT
>NW_016806622.1:249408-254142 GCF_001698545.2 Rhinopithecus bieti
CTTTATCACTAGCTGCCATCTGATTGCAGATCATATACAGGAGACCCTGAGTGCAAACCACGTAGTTGAGCTCAACCTTCAGAATCATGAAAAATAATAAATTATTATTATTATTATTATTATTATTATTATTTGAGATGGAATCTCGCTCTGTCACCCAGGCTGGAGTGCAGTGGCACAATCTCTATTTTTATAATACTAGTTTGTTTTAATGTTTTAAGCATTCTATATGAATCATGGTATTCTCTCGCTCTTCCCCTCTTTCCCACTTCTGATTTTTTTCCCCTTCTTTGGGCATTTCTTCTTGAAAAAATTTAAGCAATTCAATATATTTTCTGAAGCCTTTCTAAATGTTGTCATTTAAACACTTCGCAGGGACAATGGCAGAATGTTCTGTTCTAGTCCCTACCATAAAAGGAAGGATTTGTACTGTTCACTAGATTTTTCTGAAAGGAGTTTCACAATTTAAGACCAAATCACTTAGATTCCTTTTCTGTATCCATTAAAAGCCAATATTTTATTTCCTATTCTCAACTTTCTGTACTCTTCACAAACACTTCTGAGATTTCAATATCCTGAGTATACTGAGATCCCAGTGAATTAAAGAAAGTTTTGAGCTATAAATGGAAGATATTTGCACAACCTCATGGCAGAAACCTAGCAGAGTGAACCTAGATTTTCTCCGATGGATACTAAGGCCTCCTCATAAAGCTAGGCAGTCCTGACTGTCCCCTGGCTAGCGGGATGCTCATCAGTGCTGTGATGAAGTCAGTGTGGCACATAGGGGACTTAGATATTCCTCAATGAATCACAGCCCCAATACTTGATTCATATATGACCTGGGGCAAGCTGATCAAACTGTCTGTGATTTTGCTTAGTTCTTTGTTTGCGTAATGCTGTCCCTGCAACAACTCCATATTAACTCTCTTTCGTAGGAACTTGTAAAACCAGTCTTGAATTAAAAGATTAAAAAAGGGAACCAAGGAAAGGACTTGTAAAGACCTGAAAGAAATAGCAGATACAAGAAAGAAAAAGGCTTGAAAGAAGTTGTCAGAAAATCAAATTATTTTTCTCCCTAAAGCTTGCCTTTTTACAAATGTGTAATTGTCTTGATAGGCTCAGAGCATAGCGACTATTCCTGCAGAAGAGCTGTCTGTCGGAGAGGAAGTGCCTGCATAGAATAATCATTTAAAATAAAACAAGAATATCGCAGTGAAGGACCAACACAAAATGTTAGAATGAAACTGTATATATAATTGGGCAAAAATAAATAATTTCCAACTCTTGAAATCCAAGCAGTATTTTCCAAAATAATATGGCTTGAAAATGATGGCATATCCACTTTTTTAACTTGCAAAACAGCCAGTATTTGGCAACAGTAATTTCTGTAATGCTCTAACTTGGAGAAAAGAGAGCTACAAACGTTTTTCTCATCTCTAGTATTCAATAAGGCAGTTGCTAAGACTGAATAATTTGTAGTGCTTACTTTTTTCTTGAGGTTGACAATAGATTTAATAATTTTATGGATTTTACTTGTTTAAGTATTGCATAAACATACTCTGAATGTCTATGATTAATACCTTAAGTTACTACATGCCTTCACTACTTTTTGCTAGACCTACTCATTGTGCAATGATTTTGAATGAACATGTTTTTAAATTTAAAATTATATCAAGATTATTGAATAATGAGTTTTTTGGTAAAATATAGAGTAAAATCATTGCAATCAAGTAATGTACTTCGTATGCAAAATTTATGTTATTTCATTATTGAGTTTTTCACCCCATGATATGGTTTGGATTTGTGTTCCTGTCCAAATCTCATGTCCAATTTTAATCCCCAATGTTGGAGGTGGGGCCTGGTTGGAGGTGATTGGATCATGAGGATGGTTTCTTATTAATGGTTTATCTCCATCCCATTAGTACTGGTTTTTTTGATGGTGAGTGCGTTATCATGAGATATGGTTGTTTAAAAGTGCGTAGCACCTCCCCCTTCTCTCTCTCTTCCTCCTGCTTTTGCCATGTAAGATTCCTCACTCCTCCTTGGCCTGCTGCCATGATTAAGAGCTCCTTGAGGTCTCCCCGGTAGAAGATGCTGCCACGCTTTCTGTACAGTCTGGGGAACCATCAGCCAATTAAACCTGTTTTCTTTACAAAATACCCAGTCTTGGGTATTTCTTTACAGCTATGCAAAAATGGACTAATACACCCCATCAAATACATTCATATAATTACAGTATAATTAATTAAGCTACCACTCTATGCTGTTTATAATTTTTAAATTCCTAAACATTTTATTACGAATTGTATCTCCCAAAGAGTATTTTATTAGAACTAAAATAACACCATAAATTATAACTGTGAACCCTTTTTTTAAAATAATTTTGGTATATTTCTCAATAACATTATTAATGTAAACTTAAAGTTACTATAAATCGAATTTCACCTACTGGAAAGATAGAACTATCATAATCTCTCTGTCTAATTCTTCACTATCTACATGATGCATACATGATTATATTGCTAATTTGTATAATCTGTTCAATGGACCAGGTATAATATACCTTATTATTTAGTCAAAATAGCTTCTCACTACTATCTTGATCAGAAGAAGCCCTGGATACTACTGTGAAACATGCACATAAAAACATACATACATATCATATCCGGGGCTCATGCCATTCCTCATGCCCAAATCATACAGTATATCCAGTTATCTCTAGGCTATATACCCTGAAATTTCTATGGTTTTAATTATAGATTGGGAGAGGAATTTTGTACTGTTAAGATATCAGATATATCAAATTTGGTGAATCAGAAGGCCATTACACAGTTTTAAATTAACAAAACATTTGACTTACTAAACAATCTTCTATTCAATTCCAATTCTTTCTCATGATTTTAAAATTTTATTTAATTGTATTTGTTTTATTTTGCTTATTAGTATCTCATGATTAGGGGAAATTAATGAGGGTTATCATCTCTTCATTATTTGAAAGGTTTACTTAAAGAAGTTTTAAAATATTAACTAAAACCACAGTTAGTGTTTTATTTATTTTCTCCTCGTTTTAATAATATAGATTAAAAGCTACTGTAATTAAAATGGGATTTTTTTGAGACTCAGAGTTTATTTCCATGCCTATGTCAAATTTGTATGATTTAATAGACTGTATAGAGAGCTTTACAGTGAGAATATAACCTCTTATTTCCAGAAATCCAGGGAACTATAAACTCTAAAAATCCTACCCATTGGAGAAAAAAAGATTCTGTATAAAACTTGCCTTCTAATGGATTGTGGGGGTGATCAATAAGAATAATCTCCCAAATTAATGAACAAATAAATAAACAATTTAATAAAGCAACAATATTTGAGCTGTTATCTGTGTAGAAGTCCTGCATCTTGGGCACACTTGAATGGTACCAAAGCTTATACCTGCTAATAAGCCTTGGTCGTTTTGCTCAATATGCGAACTAAAACTCCAATATTTAGAAAGAAGATAAATTTACTGCAGATTGATTGTATCTTTTGACTCTTTGAATAAACAAATCTAAATCCTTTTAAGAATGAATGTGTAATTTCACCCTCAAGATTTTTTTCAGTTATGACTAATCAAATTAAACTTCCAATCAAGGATCATAAGTACATATAAAAACAAACAAGACACTAAAATCCAAGAATTTCAGACATTGGAATTATTAGATAATACACAATATAAAAAAAAGTATAAAATGGTGAAATAAATATAATGATAAAATCACAAAATCAAAAGAAAATACGACTATAAAATTATACCTAACTTTTGAACTGGCATTCAAAAGGAGGCAGTAGAGGAAATAGAAGATAAATGATATTTAGTTATAGTTGAGAATGTGCCAAAAGTTAAAGAAGCTATTAATCTATGAATAGAGGCAGCACAACATATATTAGGATATCATAAACTAATTAACTCCATGCTTATTCATATCTCAGGGAAACTTTGGAACAACAAGTACAATATGAAGATCAAAATCACATTCAAAATGAACAATTATATCTCCAACAAAGGAAAGGAAACTGGGCTGAGAACCTGCTACTCATAGCAATAATGGAAACCAGAGAGAATGGTCTAAAATCATTGTTCTATAGAGAGGAAATAACCAACTTAGAATTATATAACTAATAATGATATTTCAATAAATGGGAATAAATTAAAACATTTTAAAAATGGAGAGAGTTTACCAATACAGCATTTCTACAAGAATGTATACAGAGTAAATCAAGAAGGAAGGTTCCACAGGAATGTCTGATATGTAAAAAGAGAGGAATAACAAACACATATATAAATAGGATGTCAAACAAACATCTGTTTAAACGAATAAGTATAATAATGAGTGTCTTAAAAAGAGACACAATTGAGGCCGGGCGCGGTGGCTCACGCCTGTAATCCCAGCACTTTGGAACACTGAGATGGGTGGATCACCTGAGGTCAGGAATTCCAGACCAGCCTGACAAACATGGAGAAACCCCGTCTCTACTAAAAATACAAAATTAGCCAGGCGTGGTGGCGCATGCCTGTAATCCCAGCTACTCGGGAGGCTGAGACAGGAGAATCGCTTGAACCTGGGAGGCAGAGGTTAAAGTGAGCCGAGATCGCGCCATTGCACTCCAGCCTGGGCAACAAGGGCGAAACTCCATCCAAAAAAAAAGAAACTATGGCAAAGACAGGAAATCAAACACCGCATGTTCTCACTCATA
>NW_016806622.1:254590-294067 GCF_001698545.2 Rhinopithecus bieti
TATATATATATATATATATATATATATATATATATGAGAGACACAAAGCACTATATACTAATAACATAGGAGTTCAAATTGTGAGGATTATTGTCAGTGGTAAGGGTCCCTGAATTGTTTAGAAAGAGAATTCAGATATAGATTAAAATAATTTTTTATAGGCTAAAAAACAGTTTTGCAACTAAACCCCAAAAGTTTAAAACTATATAATAAAAATACAAACATTTCTATCTTTTTGTTGTTGTTGTTTGTTTGTTTTGAGACGGAGTCTCGCTGTGTCGCCTGGACTGGAGTGCAGTGGCCGGATCTCAGCTCACTGCAAGCTCCGCCTCCCGGGTTTACGCCATTCTCCTGCCTCAGCCTCCTAAGTAGCTGGGACTACAGGCGCCCGCCACCTCGCCCAGCTAGTTTTTTGTATTTTTTAGTAGAGATGGGGTTTCACCATGTTAGCCAGGATAGTCTCAATCTCCTGACCTCGTGATCCGCCCGTCTCGGCCTCCCAAAGTGCTGGGATTACAGGCTTTAGCCACCGCGCCCGGCTCTATCTTTTCAATAGGGAAAAATAGAATAATACAAAGTATAAAACAAAACCTAAACGTCAATCAAAAACAAAACAAGAAAATGCATTAAGAAAGTGGGACAAATTGACAGTTAAATACTGGAACAAGGCCAAATATAATATAAATCCAAATAATCATGAGTTCAATTGACATAGTTGTAATATAAGTCATATTTGACTAGAACACTACTACTTTTTATAATATTAAAATACAAAATTACCTAAAACTTCAGGGTATAGATTATTAAAAGTAAAAATCTGGAAAACCTTATATTGTACAAGTTTTAATAAAAGAAAAGGAGAGAGAGTCATATTAACATTAGGATAAATAGAATTAAAAGCAACGTCATTTTCATACATTGATAATAAGGCTCAAATTATCCTGAAAAAATATATATATATATTTCTAATCTTTTGCATGCCAATAAAATTGGCTTATCATATATCAAGCAAGTCTTAATAAAACTATAAAGATAAATGCTCAAGTCTATCATTATGATGGGAAAATTTAATGTAACTTTTTCCATTTATGTTAGTTCAAGAAAAAATGGATGCAAAAATTGGAACAAGAAATTTGATAAATACATTATATTAGAGCTCTGAGTCCTACAATTTGAAAATATACAGTTGATATAGCACATATGGACGATTTGCCAATATTGGTCATATAATAGGCCAAAAGAAAGCCTCAACGAATTTCGAGAATTGGTATCTTGGAAATTATGTTGTCTAGCACAATAAAATAAAATTAAAAGTTGACAGAAAGTATACTAAAATTCTCTAAATTGGTAGATTCAAAAGATTACTGTTAAGTGATTTTGACCTAAAAAAGCACATCCAAGATTAGAAATAATTAGAACTAAAAAAACCCAAAATACCACATATTCAAATTTGTGAAGCAACAAAAATGACAAATTGAAGGAAATTTAAATCAGTACATGTTCTTATAAGAAATATTAAACATTAATGAGCACAGCAACCATCTAAAAATGTTAGAAAAAAGAGAATAATCCAAAGACATCAGAATGAGATAGTAAAGAGCTAAAATTATTTAAATAGAAAAAAGAAAAATAATTTATTGAATTACTAAATTATACAAATAAAATATAAATCAAGACAAATACAACAAAAAAATAAAATTAAAGATATAACTTGAATTTTAATAATAACAATTGTAAAAGTATAATATGGAAAATTTTGTATTAAGAATAAATGTAAAAACCTGGACAAATTAAATAAACTCCTAGTAAAATGTAACGAACATCATCTGGAAGAAAACCACAGGACAGTTTTCCAGATAGTCTTTGACCAATCCAGTTCTCTCTTTCTCACTTGTTATCTGGTCTTCTAGTCACATACAGGAGTTTCAAAGAATAACTGTGAAGTATGCTAGGAAGGCAACATCCTGAGATAAGGGGGAGTTGACTGGAATAGCCCAGGCCCTGTTCTTGTCACCCTAGAAACACGATATCCTTAGTGATTTTTACCCTACCACACTTCTGGTATAAAATGTAGGGTGGGTTGATTTTTGCAGTCCCTCAGCTGTGGTGTAAATTGTGTATGCATAGATATTATTCCAGCTGCCTTGGGTGGTTTTTCAGACCCTTGGGAGATGGGCTTGCCATGAATCTCTAGCTTCTGTTGTCCCTTGCTGCCTATCTGTAAGTAACAAGTCCACTGCATGTAACTTGTGTGTATAAGTGTTCTGTCTCACTGGACTTAGGCAAGAAATAAAACTGCAGACCAAGATGCAGTGTGCTGAGATGGGGACCAGCGCATCATGAACTTGCTTCACAAGTTCAAGAATCTCGAAAGACAGTATATCTGAGTAAATTGTCTTACCCCAAAGAAAACACTAATTCTTTGCTATTTTACAGGATAGTCCCACAAAACCAGATCATTTCACTATTACTAGAACCCTTCCAAAGTATATGAAAGAGAAATAATTATTCAGTCTTCTTATGTGTTTATTTTAACTTTGATAACAAAACAAGACAAAGACAGTACAAGAATGGAAAATCTGAGGCCTCATTAACTCATGATACTAGATATAAATATAATAAAAATATTAGCAAACAGCATCCAGTAATTTCCATAAATTGATATATCATGACCAAGACGGACTTATTCTAGAAATTTAACAGATATAACATTAGTAAATTGATAACTTTATTTTACTGTGTTACAGAAAATATGATTATCTTATTAGATCTCATAAAAATGCATTTATATAATACAAAGTCCCCTAATAAAAAACTATTTAGAAAATACAAATATTGGGGAAGATTCTCTCAGGATAAATTATATTTGCCACAAACCTACAGAAACTATTGTTGTAGTAGTGAAGCATCAAAAGTATCACCTTTTATATAAAGAGCTATATGAAGGTTTCTATTATCATGTCATTGCCTCTTACATACAAAATGTATAAAGTATCCTTCTGTACTCCAAAGGACTAAAACAAAGACATGAAAAATTGAATTGATTACTGTATATGCAGAAAACCAGAGTATCTACAGATAGGTTGTTAGAAAAAAGTGAGTTTAGCTAAATGGTAGGAGATAGAATAAATACGTAAAATGATTCAGTCTTATATTTTATATACTGCCAACTACCAATAAGAAATAATAATAATAGGAAACATCTATGAACATACCTAATTAAATTTTCAAAGAGAATATGGAAACTTGTATAAGACCTTCTTGAAAGAGATTTTTTTAAAGACTTAAATAAAAGGAGAGACATCATGTCCATGGTGAAGAAGTAATATTATCAACATCAAGATATTCTTTCTCCCTTAATTGATCCATATATTGAATGCAATTTTTTCATCCTTCCTACAGGTGTGTGTGTGTGTGTGTCTAACTTGACAAGCTAATTCTAATATTTTTATGGAAGAGTACAAGAGCAAGTGATCAATACTAAACAAAATAGTTCAAAGCAGAACTTTTTCTATGAGACATTAAATCTTGCTATACATATATAATAAATAAGGTATTGTAAAACTGATTCAGAGTTAAAAATATTTACAAATGCAACAGACTAGAGAGATCCAAAAACAGCCCAATTATGAATGCAGAAATTTTTCTCACTGCGCTATTTCTACCACCTAAAGTGTAACTGACATATAGTAAGTGCTCATGAAATATTTCCTTAATAGATTTTGCATACTCTGCCATATGTGGCACTGCTAATAAGTGGGAGAAAGATATAACTGTTCCATAAATTATTCTAGGATTATTGGTTTCTTCTGTGTAACAAACTCGTTATCAAATTCTATATATAAAAACAAATTCACATTGCATTGAATATTTAAAATTTTAAAATTATAATTTTAGGTTTAAAAATATGGAACATATATCACATTGAAGAATGTTTAAACTAGGCACAAAGTGTTTAAAAATTAATTGAACATATTGATATTAAGATATCCTACTCATCAATAGGCACTATATGGCAAGATAATAAACTATGCACTGCAGAAAGTATTTGAAACATATGCAACTGAGAAAAATAAGTGTACAGAATATATAAAGAACACTTACAAGTCAATAAGAAATAGATAATCCAATATAAAAATGGGCAAATAATATAAATAGGCAATGTTTATAAAAACCAAATGGTAAACAAATATGTTAAAATAGGCTCACTCTTTTAAGTAATCAAATAATCAGTAATTAATGCTGCAATGATAAACCAAGTTATTTATATTGGCCAGATTGATGAAATGTGGACTGACAATAAATAAACGTAAAATTTTGGTGAGCATATGGGTTAATGAGAACCTCTGTATACTGCTTTCAGGAGTGTGAATTATTACAATCCTTTTAGAAAATAGTTTGGCATCATATTTTAGGTCTGAACATTCTCATTCTCTACAACACAGCAGTTCCACTTCTAGGTATATATCAGAGAATTTTTATAAATGTGTACCACAAAATCTGCACAAAAATATTCACTGTACCTTGCTCTTAAAGGCAATAAGTTTAAACAACTGCAACATTTATCAACAGGAGAATTGATAAAATGTAGAATAGTCTTAGAATGAAATGTTAGATCACGGTGAAATTAAATTACAGCCATATGAAACCACATGAATGCGTTTAAAAATGCTGTTGAGTGATACGTCATCAAACTGTTTTTTAAAGTAAAAAAAATGGTTAATATAAACTTCAGGGGGGTGTTACTTATGTTGGAAAGACAGAAGAGTGGGACTGAGGAGACACATACCCACTGAAGCCACACCAATGGTTATGCTCTATTTCATAAGCAGATTGGTGGGACTGTAAATGTTTTTTTCTTTCTTTATGCCTTATAATCCAGTGGTTCCCAACCTTTTTGGCACCAGGGACTGGTTTCATGGAAGACAATTTTTCCACAGATTGGTCGGGGAATGTTTTCAGCAGGAAACTGTTTCATCCTGATCATCAGGCATTAGATTCTCATAAGGAGCACACAGCCTAGATCCCTCATACACTCAGTTCACAGTAGGGTTCACGCTCATAGAAGAATCTAATGCTGCGACTAATCTGACAGCAGGTAGAGCTCAGGTGGTAATGTTGACTCACCCACTGCTCACCTACTGTAATGCGGCCCAGTTCCTAAGAAGCCATGGACCATTACCAGTCTGTGGCCTGGGGGCTGAGGAACTCTGTAATATAACCCACTTAAATCTGTATCAAATGTTACATAATTAAAGCCATTTTAGAGTACTCACTAAATTTATACATAAAGACACACATAAAGTGATCTAATAGAGAGTAAATTATTAACTGTTATACAAACAGCACACGTTACTTCTTTAATTCTAAATTTGTGATAAAAATATTAACTGCCTTTCTGTATTGTTTTGAAAAGAAAATTTAATCTGTAACAATAATTTTAAATTCATATTGATATATTCCTGCGTCATATATCTCCTTCTGAGACAAATGTCCTGGTAATTAATACTTATCGAATCGATAAGGAAAAAACTTGGACAAGTGGAAGAGAGGAATCTTCATAATACTGTTAAAATGGAATATGCTTTTGCAATAGCTCCATTTCAGAAGAGCACAGTGAATGAGGGCTTTCAAAATGGAATGTTTTGGCCTCTAGTATATTATAATTATTTTCTCTGAAAATATGTCTGAACGTCACTTAATTCTAATTCAACTGTAAGAAAAGATAAATGTAGATGTTGTTTTATTCCAAAGAAATTAAGCCAAATTTTATAAATGGAAAACTGTGAACAATACTAAGATTTAACCGTTGTAAAAGATTGAACAACATAGACTTCTATGTATTTTTTTCTTATTTTTCATTCATAGACTCTTATAGTTCTCTAGCATAGATTTATTTTTAGTGTCTTATTCTTATGTTCAATAAGTTCTCAGTTAAATCTCTGTTGATATTATGATTTCAATTATGTAAGCATGCAGCTGGCAAAAGTCTTGGGCATCTTTCTCCATAATGAAACATAACTCAGATACTCTTCAGCTTCCTGATGTCATCCTCAATCTCTACCCCTGACCCACAATTTAGCAATTATGCTCCATCATTTAATCAGAAGCATGGTTTATCTGTTCTCATCCATGAGCACATTTTCTAAACATAAATCCCAAGAGAAATCCACTAATGGGTAATACAGCAGATTTTACAACTAAAAGAATTAAGGAGAGGAGGGAAGAAGAGAAGATACCAGTTTCTGATGTGGACACTTAAGTGGTGTTACCGTTCACTGTGAAGAAAATGGATGAAACTAGATGAAAGAAAGTTTTCTCAGGGATGTCATAACTTCAGTTTGAGTATAAAATATCTCTGAAACAAAAAGAAGGTGATATCTGGTGCTCAAACATAAGCCCCATGCTGGAGATACATTAGGAAGCATTGGTATATAGCTGAAGCATAGGTGTAGAGGATCTTTCCTAGGGAGAGAGTTAAAACTGAAAAGAGGCCTAAAGAGAATTGTAAAGAGCACAGATAAGGATTTAATTTAAAAGGCTGGCTCCTGACTTCTGCCTCACAGAGAATTTTATTTAGTAGGTCTAGGACGAAATCCAGAGACTTGTTTTTGTCAAGCAGATGTCCTCTGGACTACATCTTAAGAGAGACTAAATAACAAGGGAGGACTACTCTTTTGCTGCCTGTGTATTAATTGTATGATTGCATCGTATCACATTTTATTTCTGAAGTAATTTAATACAACTTTACTACATGAATGAGGAAGTCTTGAATGAATACATGATGACACACAACAGGGTTTGTAAACATTTTCAACTATGAAAGAATGCACAGTGTAAAAGAAAACTATACCTACCTATTCAATTGAAAATTGCTAATTTAAATTCAGCATAATTATTTGTAACTACAAAAAATATTGGGAAAAAATATGTTCCCTATATAGAAATTACCTCTATGAGCATTTAGTGTATCTCTGAATGTTGTGATAAGAAAGATCCATCCAGTTTATGAAAACAACTTTGTGGCAAAACAAGAGATTATTTGTTTAGATGAATTACAATAGGATTGCATGACTAAATGATCAGCTTATCCATTCATCTGATTTTTGTGGATCTAAGTCATTTCTGAACAATCTAGCAGAAAGAATCTCCTCTAAAAGATAATGCCAAAAATACCGTTATTGAATAGTATACTAGTCAATTCTGTTCCACTTGACTTGAAATTTAAGTATTTTGAATGTATCCGTTTTACCAAAACTGATGCTTCATTTAAGATAAAATCGCAGTATTAGTGAGTTTAATCTTTTGATGTCATTATGAACTTGGATTTTCTTATTGGAAAAACAAATTGTATGTTTATGTTGTCATTCTTGTGTTGTTAATAATATGAAAGAAATAGAATGATGAAGTATAATGAGTATTGAATTCAAAACTAAGTAATAAGAAATCATACTGAGAATAAAATACCAATAGAGAATAGATGGATTGTAGCTAATTTTTCATTTTCCTAAGAAACAAATTTAAATCTGGTGTATTTTAGAAAAATCCTTGACTGAAGCATTGAAAATTACAAAGGACACTTTTTTTTTAACCTTGTCCCATAATAAGATGAAGACAAGGAGATACTTGATAAAAAATAAGGAGCAGTAAATTCAGAACAAATTGAGGTAAATAATGCCTTATGAATGTGTATAGTCAACCTGTGAAATTCATTGACCGAAGAGGTCACTGAGTCAAATGCGATGGTTGAATTTAAAAAACAGCTGGGTAATTTTATGACCACTAATAGCTTTGGGAGCTCTTTTCAGCAAGCGGATAATGATAAGGGTAATCAAATCTCTTGTTTCAGGATGTAAGTTACCAATAGGGGGTTGTTCAATTCCACGCCTTGCTTTTGTCCTCTGGACACTTCTCATAAACACCCACCTTCAGGGAAGTACAATGATGGACACAAATGTTGTTATTCAGCACTTTTATGCTGACATTTATAGATGCCTGTGTGTTCTTTCACCTTCATCTGAAGTATCAGCCTCTGAAACATACGAGCTAGGATAATTCTGGTTTGGGAAATAATGTCCTCCATAATCATAATCAAGATAATCAATCATTTATGCTTTTTAGTGAGTGCCCTAGAATATCGTTCTCAGAATTTCTGAATTCAAACCAAAATAATTTGAAAGTTAGCAATAATTACATTTCGGGCGGAAGGGGACTTAATAGTGCCAATTTTGTATACTGTTATATAAAGTGGTATCAGTAAAGTTACTATTTTTAACACTTCATTCTAAATGCATCAACATTTTTAAAACAACATGTCATTGAGTGTTAAACTTTGTTTCACATTTTACTGTTAATTAGATTATGCTACCCCTTTTGTCCAATCAGTGTGGCAGATTAAGTCATTTATTTATTTATTTATTTATTTATTTATTTATTTATTTATTATTTTTTGTTTTTCTGAAGGAGAATCTCGCCCTGTTGCTCAGGCTGGAGTGCAGTGGCGTGATCTCAGCTCACTGCCACCTCCACCTCCTGGGTTCAAGTGATTCTCCCTGTCTCACGCTTCCAAGTAGCTGGGATTACAGGCATCTGACACTATGCCCAGCTAATTTTTGTATTTTTGGTAGAGATGGGGTTTCAACATGTTGGACAGGCTGATCTCGAACTCCTGACCTAAGGTGATCTGCCCACCTCAGCCTCCCAAAGTGCTGAAATTACAGATGTGTGCCACCACGCCCGGCCAAGTCTTTTTATTTTTAATCGAGGTCAAAATTCAAATTTTATTGTTTGAATCATTATGTTTCCAAAGTAGNTAATTAGATTATGCTACCCCTTTTGTCCAATCAGTGTGGCAGATTAAGGCATTTATTTATTTATTTATTTATTTATTTATTTATTTATTTATTATTTTTTGTTTTCTGAAGGAGAATCTCGCCCTGTTGCTCAGGCTGGAGTGCAGTGGCGTGATCTCAGCTCACTGCCACCTCCACCTCCTGGGTTCAAGTGATTCTCCCTGTCTCACGCTTCCAAGTAGCTGGGATTACAGGCATCTGACACTATGCCCAGCTAATTTTGTATTTTGGTAGAGATGGGGTTTCAACATGTTGGACAGGCTGATCTCGAACTCCTGACCTAAGGTGATCTGCCCACCTCAGCCTCCCAAAGTGCTGAAATTACAGATGTGTGCCACCACGCCCGGCCAAGTCTTTTATTTTAATCGAGGTCAAAATTCAAATTTTATTGTTTGAATCATTATGTTTCCAAAGTAGAAAACTTTACAAAAAACACAAAATGACTTGTGATCTTAAAATATAGAACTATTACTGTATGTATATACCTCTGCCCATATACAATCCTTTATGTGTTTTTTGCTAGTTTGGATGTATAAAGTTTGGATTCTGCCATATGTACTATTCTATAACATCCTTTGGATAACAGTTCTTCATGAATAATTTTCTATGAAATTAAATATTTTTGAAGCCTATATACCATATTAATAGATTAGAATTTATTTTGCCAAATTTGTTTTGAGTATTTTGGTGGTCTATAGTTTTACCAGCATAACTCTAAAGATGTATGATTATTTATTATTTACTGGTTCAAAGTAAATGCACTTTAAATATTTTGATTGATACTGGCAAATTATTTTCCAGAAAAAAATTTCATTATTTTACACACTGATTATCGGTTTATGACAGTATAATTTCCCCCAATAAACAATGGAAAATACATATATACACATATATATATTTATTTAACCTTTAATATTATCACTATGTGAAAAGAAGAATCTCATTAGTTATTAAATTTTTGCACTTTTGATCACTTGCAGTTTTAACAGTTTTTCATAAGTTTGTTAATCATTGTATTTCTTTTTTTGAATTGCCAGTTCATCTTATTTTGCTACTTTTAAAATCTGGATGTTTAACTTTTCCTTCTATATAGACATCCTGTTTTAAGGATATTAATAATTATCAGCTTATATTTCCCATTTTGTTTATTTTGATTATATTTATGACACATTATACAAGAATTTTATATTATTCTACAGCCATAACTGTTAATTTGCCATTTCTGCATATGAATATATATCTATTCTATTAATATTTATCTCTACTTTCTTCTGATGCTAGATAAAATAGAGTAAGGTGATTCTGCTTTTTTTCCTTCAATACGTATTTCCAGATTAATAAAGTATCTTTTCCTTCCCTTGCTGGTTTAAATAATATTTTATTGTGTATCCTATTAATACCAATAATTAAACTGACCTCAGAAATTTCTGTTGATTCCATATTTATTCCTGCATTCATTATAAAATATTTAAATTTATGTTACATTTAAATATTTGAGAAAATATCTTTCAATCATTATTTTCTCAAAATATTCAAATGAATCAATTTGTTTCTTAATGAAATTTGGTTATTTCATTTTAAGAATGAATTAAGGAACAGATAAATTATTTTAAATTATTCTCATACCTCATCTTGTTAATTTATGACTACACACATTAAGGTAGCTGTTTTATTTTGTATATTTTAATAAATTCTATAGGTATATCATATTATTTCTGCCCATTTTTGATGTTTATTACCGGATGTCTTGTATTTATTTATTGTCAAAATACATGAATAAAATGCATTTCTCCTGTATTTTCTAATTGGATAGTGGTGGTATATAAATTCTTGATTTCAGTTTATTTTAAAATAACTTCTTTTCATGAGTGGTTGAAATCTAAATAATTTTAAAATGTGTTTTATGAATATTATAGGCAGGATATACTAACATCTGAATATATATTCATATTTATGATATATATATGATGATGCTATAAGCATATGTATTTGAACATAATATATTTAGATGATAGTATGTATATACACATACATTTATGTATATTTACACACACACACGCACACACATTTTTTTTAAGAGCAATTTTACCTTCACACCAAAGTTGATAGAGCGGAAACCACAGGGTTCCTCCATACTCTTTGATCCTGCTATCAACATCCTGTACTAGAGTGGTATACATTTGTTACAATTGATGAACCTACACTGATACATCATTATCACTCAAAGTCCACAGTTTACATTAAGGGATTCACTCTTGGTGTTTTACAGTCTGTGGGTTTTGACAAATGTGTAATGGCATGTTCCTCCATTATAATAGTATACAGAGTAGCTTCGTTCTGCCCCCAAAATCCTCTGTGTTTTGCCTATTCACACTTCCCTCCCCCACAACCCCTGGCAATCACTGATATCTTTTCTGTCCTCACAGATTTGTCTTTCTCAGATGTAGTTGGAATCATATATTATTTAGCCTTTTCAATTTTACTTCTTTCACTTAGTAATGAGTGATTTTCCTCCATGTCTTCTCATGCCTTAAAAGCTCATTTCTTTTCACCACTGATTAAAATTCCATTGTGAGGATGTTCCACAGTTTATGTGTCTATTTGCCTATTAAAGGAAATCTTGGCTGCTTTCAAGTTTTGGCAATTGCAAATAAAAGTGCTATAAGCGTGCAAGTTTTTGGGTGGACACATGTTTTCAGCACATTTAAGTAAACACCAAGGAACACAATGGCTGAATTATTGCTAAGAGTTTATTTTTATCAACACCTGAAAACTATCCTCCAAAGTGGCTGTACCATTTTGGATTCTCACCAGCAATGAATGAGACTTCCTGTTGCTGTACATCCTCATTAGCATCTGGTTTTGTCAGTGTTTGAATTTTGACCACCCTAATGGTACGTAGTAGTATCTCATTGTTACTTTAATCTGCACTACCCTAATGACAGATGATGTTGAGCAACTTTTCATATGCTTATTTGCTATCTGTATATTTCCTTTGGTAAGGTGTCTGTTTGGATTCTTTTTTCCATTTTTAAAGCAGGTTGTTTGTTTCATACTGTTGAGTTTTAAGAGTTCTTTGTATATTTTACATGAGAATCCTTTATCATATAATTTCTGCAAATATTTCTTACCAGTCTGTGGCTTGTCTTCTTTTTCTCTTAACAGTGGCTTATCAGAGTGGAAGGTTTTAATTTCAACAAAGTTCAGCTTGTCCATTTGTACTTTCATGGTTTGTGACTCTAGAGTTGTATCTAAAAAGTCATTACCATATTCAATGTCATCTTGATATTCTATGTTATCTTCAACAAGTTCTATAGTTCTGCATTTTACACCTATGTCTATAATTTATTTTGAGTTAATTTTTGTGAAAGGTGTAAGGTCTTTGTCTAGATTCACTTTTTTTTGCAATGAGAAGTTCCAGTTTCCAATATTATTTTTTAAAAGACTCTTTTTGCCATTATATTATCATTGCTCTTTTGCCAAAAGAGCAGTTTTGGCAAAATCAGTTGACTATATCTGTGTGGGTCTATTTTGGGGCTATCTATTCTGTTCCATTAATCTATTTGTCTGTTTTTCTTTTCAGCAATATTACACTGCCTTTAATACTGTGCATATATAGTAAGTCTTGATGTTGAGTAGTGTCGATCCTTCAACTGTGCGTTTTAGCTTCATTATTGTGTTCACTATTCTGACTCTTTTGCCTCTCCCTATAAACATTGGAATCCATTTGTTGATATTCAAATAATAACTTGCTGACATTTTGATGGGGATTATGTTGAATCTATAGGCAAAGTGAAGAAGTGACATTGTGACAATATTGTGTCTTCTTGTCTGATTTCTTTCATCACAGGTTTGTAGTTTTTCTCATATAGATTCTCTTCATATTTATTTTCATTTTACCTGCAAGTATTTAATTTTGGGTGGTGTTAATATAAATTGTATTGTGTTTTAAACTTAAGATTCCAATTACTTATTGCTGGTATGTAACAAAGAGATTGAATTTTGTATATTAACCTCATATCCTGCAACCTTTATGTAATTATTTATTATTTCCAGGAGTACCTGTCAATTATTCTGAATATCCTGCATTATGTCAACTGTTAGGAAAGGCAGTTTTACTTTTCCTTTCCAATCTGTATACATTGTCTCTTCTTTTTAATTTTTTTTTTTTTAATTTTCATGGGTGCTAACTAGTTCTACATACGTATGGCATATGTTTTGGTACAGTCATGTAATGTGAAATAAGCACATCATGAAGAATGGGGTATCCATTCCCTTAGACATTTATCCATCGAGTTGCAAACAACCCAAATACACTTCTTATTTAAAAATGGGCAGTTATTTTGAGAAGTGTTTGGTCATATCCTTTGCCCACTTTTTGATGTTTTTTTTTTTTTTTCTTGTAAATTTCTTTAAGTTCGTTGTATATTCTGGATATTAGCCCTTTGTCAGACGGATAGATTGCAAAAATTTTCTCCCATTCTGTAGGTTGCCTGTTCACTCTGATGATAGTTTGTTTTGCTGTGCAGAATCTCTTTAGTTTAGTTAGATCCCATTTGTCAATTTTGGTTTTTGTTGCAATTGCTTTTGGTGTTTAATTTCGAAGTCTTTTCTCTTGCTTCTTTCATATGTCCTGAATGATATTGCATAGGTTTTCTTCTAGGATTTTTATGGCTTTAGGTCTTATGTTTAAGTCTTTTGTCCATCTTGAGTTAATTTGTGAATAAGGTGTAAGGAACAGTTCCAGTTTCTTTTCTGCAGTTTTCCTGACACCATTTATTAAATAGGGAATCTTCTCTCAATTGCTTGTTTTTGTCAGGTTTGTCAAAGATCAGATGGTCATATATAAGTGATGTTACTTCTGAGGCCTCTGTTCTGTTCCACTGGTCTATATATCTGTTTTGGTACCAGTACCATGCTGTTTTAATTACTGTAACCTTGTAGTATAGTTTGAAATCAGGTAGTGTGATGCCTCCAGCTTTGTTCTTTTTGCATAGGATTGTCTTGCCTATACAGACTCTTTTTTGGTCCCATATGAAATTTGAAGTAATTTTTTTTTCTAATTCTGTGAAGATTTCAATGGTAGCTTGATGGGAATAGCATTGAATCTATAAATTACTTTGGGAAGTATGGCCATTTTCATGATACTGATTCTGAATGTTTTTCCATTGTTTATGTCCTCTCTTATTTCCTTGAGCAGTGGTTTGTAGTTCTCCTTGAAGAGGTCCTTCACATCCCCTGTAAATTGTATTCCTAGGTATTTTATTCTCTTAGCAGCAGTTGTGAATGGGAGTTCACTCATTATATGGCTCTCTGTTTGTCTATTATTTGTGTACAGGAATGCCTGTGATTTTTTCACGTTGATTTTGTATCCTGAGACTTTGCTGAAGTTGTTTATCAGCTTAAGGAGATTTTGGGCTGAGACAATGGGGTTTTCTAAATATAGAATCATGTCATCTGCACACAGAGATAATTTAACTGCCTCTCTTCCTATTTGAATACCCATTGTTTCTTTCTCTTGCCTGATTGCCGTGGCCGGAACTTCCAATACTACAATGAATAGGAATGATGAGAGAGGGTATCCTTTTCTTGTGTCGGTTTTCAAAGGGAATCCAGCTTTTGCCGATTCAGTATGATACTGGCTTTGGGTTTGTCATAAATTGCTCTTATTATTTTGATATATATTCCATCAAAACCTAGTTTATCAAGTGTTTTTAGCATTAAGGGGTGTTGAATTTTATCGAAGGACTTATCTGCATCTATTGAGTTAATCATGTGGCTTTTGTTATTGGTACTGTTTATGTGATGGATTATCTTTCTTGATTGCATATGTTGAAACAGACTTGGATCCCAGGGTTGAAGCCGACTTGATTGTGGTGGATAAGCTTTTTGATGTGCTGCTGGATTTGTCTTGCCAGTATTTTATTGAGAATTTTTGCTTCCATGTTCATCAGGGATATTGGCCTGCAATTTTCTTTTTTTGTTTTGTCTCTGCCAGGTTTTGGTATCATGATGATGCTAGCTTCATAAAATTAGTTAGGGAGAAGTTTCTCTTTTTCTGTTGTTTGAAACAGTTTCACAAGGAATGATTCCAGCTCTTTGTAACTCTGGTAGAATTCGGCTGTGAATCTATCTGGTCCTGGACTGGTTTTGGTTGGTAGGATATTAATTACTGCCTGAATTTCAGAACTTATTATTCTATTCACGGATTCAACTTCTTCCTGGTTTAGTCTTAGGAGGGGGTATGTGTCCAGGAAGTTATCAATTTCTTCTAGATTTTCTGGTTTATTTGAGTAGAGTGTTTATAGTATTCTCTGATGGTAGTTTGTATTTCTGTGGGATCAATGGTGATATCCCCTTTATCATTTTTAGTTGTGTCTATTTATTCTTCTGTCTTTTCTTATTAGTCTGATTAGTGGTCTGCCTATTTCATTGATCTTTTCAAAAAACCAGCTCCTGGATTCATTTATTTTTTGAAGGGTTTTTTCGTGTCTCTATCTCCTTCAGTTCTGCTCCGATCTTAGTTATTTCTTGTCTTCTGCTAGCTTTTGAATTTGTTTGTTCTTGCTTCTCTATTTCTTTTAATTGTGATGTTAGTGTGTCTATTTTAGATCTTTTCTGCTTTCTCATGTGGGTACTTAGTGCTACAGATTTCCCTCTAAATACTGCTTTAGCTGTGTCCCAGAGATTCTGGTACATTGTGTCTTTGTTCTCATTGGTTTCAAAAAATTAATTTATCTCTGCCTTAATTGGGTTATTTACCCAGTAGTCATTCAGGAGCAGCTTGTTCAGTTTCCATGTAGTTGTTTGGTTTTGAGTGAGTTCCTTAATCCTCAGTTCTAATTTGTTTGCACTGTGATCTGAGAGACTTTTTGTTATGATTTCAGTTCTTTGCATTTGCTGAGGATTGTTTTACTTCTAATTATCTGGTCAATATTAGAATAAGTGCTATGTGGTGCTTACTAGAATATGTAGTCTGTTGATTGCTTACTAGAATGTGTAGTCTGTTGATTTGGGGTGGAGTGTTCTGTAGATGTCTGCTAGGTTTGCTTGATCCGGAGCTGAGTTCAAATCCTGAATACCCTTGTTAATGTTCTGTTTCATTGAACTAATATTGACAATGGGGTGTTAAAGTCTCCCACTATTATTGTGTGGGAATCTAAGACTCTTTGTAGGTCTCTAAGAACTTGCTTTATGAATCTGGGTGCTTCTGTATTGGGTGAATATATATTTAGGCTAGTTACCTCTTCCTGTTGCATTGATCCCTTTACCATTTCATAATGCCCTTCTTTGTCTTTTTTTATCTTTGTTGGTTTAAAGTCTGTCTTATCAGAGACTAGGATTATAACCCCTGCTTTTTTCCTTTCCATTTACTTAGTAAATATTCCTCCTTCCCTTTATTTTGAGTCTATGTATGTCTTTGCACGTGAGATGGGGCTCCTGAATATAGCACACCAATGGGTCTTGACTACATCCAATTTGTCATTCTGTGTCTTTAATTGGGGCATTCACATTTACATTTAAGATGAACATTGTTACATTTGAATTTGATCTTGTCATTGTGATGCTAGCTGGTTATTTTGCACATAGTTAATGCAGCGTCAGTGGTCTTTACATTTTGGTATGTTTTTGCAGTGGCTGGTACCAGTTTTTCCTTTCCATATTCAGTGCTTCCTTCAGGAGCTCTTGTAAGGCAGGCCTAACGGTGACAAAATCTCTTGGCATTTGCTTGTCCATAAAGGATTTTATTTCTCCTTCACTTACAAAACTTAGTTTGGCTGAATATGAAATTCTGGGTTGAAAATTCTTTAAGCATGTTGAATATTGGCTCCCACTCTCTTCTGCCTTGTAGGGTTTCTGCAGAGTTCCACTGTTAGTCTGATGGGCTTCCCTTTGTGGGTAACCTGACCTTTCTTTCAGGCTGCCCTTAATATTTTTTCCTCATTTCAACCTTAGTGAATCTCATGATTATGTGTCTTGGAGTTGCTCTCCTTGAGGAGTATCATAGTCATTTTCTCTGTATTTCCTGAATTTGAATGTAGACCTGTCTTTCTAGGTTGAGGAAGTTCTGCTGGATAATATTTTGAAGTGTGTTTTCCAACTTATTTCCATTCTCCCCATCACTTTCCGGTACACCAAGCAAATGTAGGTTTTGTCTTTTCACATAGTCCCATATTTCTTGGAGGCTTTGCTCATTCCTTTTTACTCTTTTTACTATAAACATATCTTCATGCTTTATTTCATTAAGTTGATCTTCAGTCTCTGATGTCATTTCTTCCACTTGATTGATTCAGCTATTGATACTTGTGTATATTTCATGAAGTTCTCATGCTGTGTTTTTTAACTCCATTGGGTCATTTATGTTCTTCTCTAAACAAGTTATTCTAGTTACCAGTCCTGTAACCTTTTATCAAGGTTCTTAGCTTCCTTGCACTGAATTAGAACATGTTCCTTTAGCTCAGAGGAGTTTGTTATTACCCACCTTCTGAAACCTACTTCTGTCAGTTCATCAAACTCATTTTCTGTCCAGTTTTGTTCCTTGGTGGCAAGGAGTTGTGATCCTTTGGAGGAGAAAAGGCATTCTGGTTTTTGGAATTTTCAGCATTTTGTGCTGGTTTTCCTCATCTTCATGGATTTATCTACCTTTGGTCTTTGATGCTGATGACCTTTCGATGGGGTTTTGTGTCAGCATCCTTTTGTTGATGTTTATGTTATTGCTTTCCATTTGTTAGTTTTCATTCTAACAGTTGGGGACCTCTTCTGTAGGTCTGCTGGAGTTTTCTGGAGTTCTACCCCAGACCCTGTTTGCCTGGATATCACCAGCAGAGGCTGCAGAAGAGCAAAGATTACTGCCTGCTCCTTCCTCTGGAAACTTCATCCCAGAGGGCACCCCCCAGATGCCAGCTGGAGCTCTCCTCTATGAGGTGTCTCTGGACCCCTGCTGGGAGGTGTCTCCCAGTTAGGAGGCATGGGTGTCAGGGACCCACTTGAGGAGGCAGTCTGTCCCTTAGCAGAGTTGAGCACTTTTTCATATGTCTTTTTCCCCTTGTATGTCTTCTTATGAGAAATGTGTATTCAAATCTTTTGCCCATCTTTTGAATGAATTATTAGGTTTTCCTATAGAGCTCTTTGAGCTCCTTATATATTCTGGTTATTGATCCCCTGTCAGATGGGTAGTTTGCAAATATTTTTTCCCATTTTGTGGGTTTTCTCTTTGATTTGTTGATAGTATCCTTTGCTGTGCAGAAGTTTCTTAACTTGATGTGACCCAGTTTGTTCAACTTTATTTGGTTGCCTGTGCTTGTGGGGTATTGCTCAAAAAACTTTTGCCCAGAACAATGTCCTGGAGGATTGCCTCAATATTTTAGTAGTTTCATAGTTTGAGATCTTAGATTTAAGTCTTTAATTAATTTTTATTTGAATTTTGGTATGCTGAGAAATAGAGATCTAGTTTTATTCTTCTGCATATCTATATACAGTGTTCCTAGTACCATTTATTGAAGAGACTGTCTTTTTCCCAGTGTATGTTCTTGGCACGTTTATTGAAAACCAGTTCACTGTAAGTGTGTGGATTTTCTTCTAGGTTTTCTATTTTGTTTCATTGGTCTATGTGTCTGTTTCTATGCAAGTACCATGCTGTTTTTGTTACTGTAACTCTGTAGTATAATTTGAAGTCTGGTAATATTTTGCTCCATTTTTTCTCTTTTTGTTCAGGAAAACTTTGGTTATTTTGAGTTTTTGTAGTATCATATATATTTGAAGATTGTTTTTTCTATTTCTGTGAAGAATGCCATTGCTATTTTGTAAGACTGCATTGAATCTGTAGATTGCTCTGGGTAGTATGGACATTTTAACAATACTGACTCTTGCAATCTGTGAATATGAAATATTTTTCCATTTGTTGGTGTCCTCTTCAATTTCTTTCAGCCATGTTTTATAGTCTTCACTATAGAGATCTTTCACTTCCTTTGTTAATTGCTAGGTATTTAACTTTATGTGTGGCTATTGTAAATGGGATTACTTTTTAATTTCTCCTTCACATTATTCACTGATGGCATATAGAAAGGTTGCTGATTTTTGTATGTTTATTGGCATGTAATTGCTCAGAGTAGCCACTAATTATCTCTTGAATTTCTACAGTGTCAGTTGTAATGTCTCCTTTCTTATTTCTAATTTTCTTTATCTGGATCTTCTCTATTTTCTTAATCTGGTTAAAATTTGTCAGTTTTACTTAACTTCCAAAAAACACACTTTTTGTTTCATTGACATTGGATTGTATTATTCATTTCAAATTTATTTATTTCTGCTCTGATCTTTATTATTTATTTTCTTCTACTAATTTTGGGTCTGGTTTGCTCTTGCTTTTCTTGTCCTTTAAGATGAATCATAAGATTGCTTATTTAAAGTTTTCCCTCTTTTTTTGATGTAGGCACATCTACTGCGTTTGCTGTATCCCATAAGTTTTGGTATGTTGTGTTTTTATTATCATTTGATTCAAGACATTTTTCAATTTTTATCTTAATTTCTTCATTGACCCACTGCTCATTCAGGAGCATATTGTTTAATTTCCATGTATTTTTATAGTTTCCACAATTTCTCTTCTTACTGATTTTTAGTTATAGTCCATTAAGGTCAAGGAAGATTCTTGATATTATCTCAATTTTTTGAATGGTTTAAGACATTTTTTGTGACTTAACATACGGTTTATTCTTGAGAATAATTCATGTGCTGAGGAAAAGAATATGTTTCTCTGCAGCTCTTAGATGAAATGTTTTGTAAATATATACTAGATCCATTTGGTCTATAGTGTAGATTAAGTGTCATGTTCCTTTGTTGATTTTCTGTCTGGTAGAGCTGGCCAATGCTGAAAGCTGTCTAATGATTGAAATCTGCAGATATTATTGTATTTGTGCCTGTTTCTCTCTTTAGGTCTAATAATATTTCCTTTATATATCTGGATGCTACAGTTTGGGGTGCATATATATTTAAAATTCTATTATAATTTGAATATATTAACAAAATTATATCCTCTTGGGTGCATATATATTTAAAACTATATTGTGATATTAATGCATTATATTAATAAAATTATTTCTTACTGAATCGACCCCTCTATCATTATATAGTGACTTTCTTTGTCTTTTCTTTTAGTTTTCATCTTGAAATCTATTATGTTAGATATATGTATAGCAACTTCAGCTGTTTTCTGGTTTTCATTGGCATGGGATATCTTTTTCCATCCTTTATTTTCAGTGTATTTGTGTCTTTACAGGTGAGTTGTGTTTCTTTGGGCTACAGATCAATGGGCCTTTCTTTTTCATCTCAGCTAATCTATATCTTTTGATTAGAGAGTTTAGTCCATTCACATGCAATATTATTGCTGACAAGTAAGGTCTTACTCCTGCCGTTTTGTTATTTGTTTTCTGGTTGTTTTGTGGTATTCTCTTTCTGCTTTCTTTCTTTTATTACTGTCTTCTTTCAGTGATGATAATTTTCTCTGGTGACATGACATAGCTTCTTTTTTAATATTTTTTAATTTTTGTGTATGCATTGTATGTTTTTTGGTTTAAGATTGCCATGAGGCTTGCAAATACTAACTTATAACCCATTATTATAACCTAGTAACAACTGAACTCTATTTGTATAACAAATAAATAAGCAAAAAATAAAATAAAAGTCACTTTAATTTTGTCCTGCTTTTAACATTTTGTTGTATCTATTTATATCTTGTTGTATTGACTATGTCTTGAAAAGTTCTTATAGTTACTATTTTTGATTTGTTCATTGTTTAATCTTCCTACTTAGGATAACAGTAGTTTTTACAACACAGTTACAGTGTTATAATATTCTGTATTTTTCTGTGTACTTACTGTTACCAGTGAGTTTTGTACCTGCAGGTGATTGTTTACAGCTCATTAATGTCATTTTCTTGATGATTGAGTTACTCCCTTTAGTATTTCTTATAGGAGTATTCTGGTATTGATGAAGTCCCTCAGTTTTTGTTTGTCTGGAAAAGTCCTTATTTTTTCTTCATACTTGAAGGATGTTTTCATGAAATACACTTTCCTAGGGTAATATATATATATATTCTTCAGCACTTTATATATGTCATGGCACTTTCTTCTGGCTGCCTGTAAGGTTTCCACTGAAAAGTCTGCTGCCAGATGTATTGGAGCTCCATTGTTTGTTGTTTCTTTTCTCTTGCTGTTTTTAGGATTCTTTCCTTATCCTTGGCCTTTGGTAGTTGGATTATTAAATGTCTTGATGTAGTTTTCTTTGGGTTAAATCTGCTTGGTGTCCTATAACTCTCTTGTACTTGGAATATTGATATCTTTCTCTAGGGCTGGAAAATTCTCTGTTATTATCCTTTAGAATAAATTTTCTAATCTTTTTGTTGTTGTTGTTTTTGTTTTTTTGAGATGGAGTCTCACTCTGTCACCCAGGCTGGAGTGCAGTGGCACAATCTCGGCTCACTGCAACCTCCACCTCCCAGGTTCAAGCGATTCTCCTGCCTCAGCCTCCCGAGTAGCTGGGATTACAGGTGCCCACCACCATGCTCTGCTAATTTTTATATTTTTAGTAGAAACAGAGTTTCACCATGTTGGTCACGCTGGTCTCGAACTCCTGACCTTGTGATCTACCTGCCTCAGCCTCCCAAAGTGTTGGGATTACAGGCATGAGCCACCACACCTGACCTCCTATATCTCCATTTACCACATCTTTAAGGACAAAATCTCTTAGATTTGAACTTCTGATACTGTTTTCTGTATGCTGTAGGCATGCTTCATTGTTTTTTATCCTTTTTTCTTTCATATCCTCTGACTATGTATTTTCAAATAGCCTGTCTTCAGCTCAACAATTCTTTCTTCTGCTTGACCTATTCTGCTATAAAGGACTCTGATGCATTCTTCAGTGTTCCAATTGCATTTTTCAGCTTCAGAATTTCAGCTTTATTTTTTTGAATTATATTAATCTCTTTTTTAGATTTATCTGATAGAATTATGAATACCTTCTCTGTGTTATTTTGAATCTTCTTTTGTTTCCTCAACCCAGCTATTTTGAATTATCTGTCTGAAAGCTACTTATCTGTTTCTCAGGATTGGTCCCTGGTAACTGGTTGAGTTCATTTGGCAAGTTCACGTTTTCCTGGATGGTGCTGATGCTAATAGATGTACTTAGGTGTCTGGGAATTTAAGAGTCAGGTATTTTGTGATTTTTATCTGTGATCTGTTTGCGCTTATTTATAGCCATTTTCTTTAGAAGTTTTTCCAGATATTTGAAAGGACTTGGATATTTTTCATCTAGGCTGTATCTGCTTAAGGGTGCACCCCAAGTCCAATAAGGGGTGGTTCTTGCAGACTCACAGAGTTATCATCTTGTTGGTCTTGTACAAAATCCAAGAGAATTCTTTGGATCACCAGGCAGAGACTCTTGTTCTCTTCCCTTATTTTCTCCCAAACATACAGAGTCCTTGTTCTAATCTTAGTAGGAAATCTTCTAGTTTCTTATCATTACATATGTTGTTAGCTATAGGTTTTTTGTAGATATTCTTTATCAAGTTGAGAATGTTCTCCTCTATCCTTAGTTTAAAACGCTGAGAGTTTGTATCATGGGTAAATGTTAGATTGTTTCAAATGCTTTTTCTGCATCTACTGATATGATTATGTTTTTTTCTTCAGCCTTTTGTGTGATGAATTGTATTAGTTACTTTTCAAATGTTGAAGCAACCTTGAATATCTGGATAAATTCCAAGTGGCCTTGGTGCATTTTTTTTTATAGACAGTTACATTTGGTTTGCTTTGTATGAGAATTTTTGCACCTATGCTTATGATGGAGATTGGTTTGTAGTTTTTTAAAATATCTTGTTTGCTTTTGTTATTAAAGTATCATCGAACTCATAGAATTAGAAATCATTACTTTTGCTTTTGTCTTCAAGAACTAGCATAATTTATTTCTCAAATGCTTGGTAGAATTCACCAGTAAACTCATCTGAGTCTATTTGTTTCTCTTTTGGAAGTTTTAAAATTATTATTTCCATTTATTTAAGCTATAGTTCAGTTTAGATTGTTTATTTCTTCTTGTGTGAGTTTTGGTAGATTGTATCTTTCAAGGAATTGGTCCATTTCATCTAAGTTATCAAGTTTGTGTGCATATAGTGCTCACAGTATTGCTTTATTATTCTTTCCATGCCCATGGGATTCGTAATGATGTCCTCTCTTGCATTTCTGGTTTTGTAATTGGTTTTTATTTGTATTGTTTATTTTCTCCTTTAGTTTGAATTTCATTGTGTCTTGCTTTTCTATTTCTTAAGGTAGAAGCTTAAATTTTTTATTCTGGATCTTCCTTCTTTTCCTATATAAATTCAATACTATAAATTTCTCAGTAAGCACTGATTTTGCTGCATTACAGATTTGGACAGGTTGTATTCTTATTTTCATTTGGTTCAAAAATTTTTTAAAAATTTTTTGTGCAATTTCTTCTTTGATCCACATGTTATTTAGAAATGCATTGTTTAACCTCTAAGTTTTGAACTTTTTCCACATATCTTCATGTTATTGATTTCCAATTTAATTCCATTGTGGTCTGAGAGCAGACATATAATTTCTATTTTAAAAACATTTGTGCAAGATGGCTGACTAGATACAACTAGGAAGACCAGCTCCTACGGATCAAGATCAAACCAGGCCATTGGGAAGACTGGCACACCCCAAGCAGATCTTTGGAGAGAAGACATTTAGAGTGGATAGAAAGAGAACACAGATCCTAAGCTGAATAGAGGAAGCTGGGAACACTTCACAGAGCTGCCAAGCAGTAGAACTTGTTCCTGGTCCCCAGCAGCTCCTGCAGAAGAGGTGACTTGAACAGGGAAGGAGTGGCCCACTCTCACCACAGCCTCCCAGAATCCTAGCTACAGGAGACCCTGTGGTCCCCAGGAGCACCTGAGCTGACAAGGATAGCTGTTTAGATCTGTAGCAGGAGCAGGACTACAGCTTGTGCAGACACCAGAGGGTTTGGCATGGGAATTGCTTCAGTGGAACATGGTCAGGGGGACATGGTCAGGGACACCCACCCATCACCAAGGCTCACCATGCTCCTCTAAATCGCATTGGCATTTGATGACTGTTGGACCTGGACAGAACAGAGTAGCCTTACCTTTTGGGTGGGATCTGTCTGATCTTGGTGCCTCCCTGTCCACTAGCATCTCCTGGGGCCTCAGCCTTGCTGTTACTGGTTGCAGAGAAGCCTTGGATGCGGGGGTCATCATCATAGCTCCTGTCCCCAACCAATGTGCAGCCACCAAGCTGCAGTATCCTCCCACCACAGCCTCCTCTCATAACTTTGCAGCATACACTCCACATGGGAGCCACTCCCACCCATTGTGTGCTGACACATGTATACAGGTGCACCTTGCCTCTCCTCCCCCACCAGTTTACCCATACACAAACAACGTTGCTCTGCCCCCACTAGCAACCTGCCCTTGCCAGTGCCCCACCCCCACTGCTACACAGGAATTGTGTTATGCAGCTGCCAGCACAAGAACATGCATGGACAATAGCACTCTGCCTCCCTTGGTGTCCCACCCCTGTCAACTCACATGAACCCTGCTGCAGAGCTATTCCTGCTGATGCATGAGAATAGGCATGGACCCCACTGCCACAGCCCCAGTGTAGCATTGTGGCTGGCACTCTCCATCAGAGTTGTTGCCAAAGACCTGGGAACACCTCACCCCTCCCAGTGTGGCAGGTTTCTTACATTGAGGAGCCAGAGAACAAAGCTAGGGACCCAGGACCAGCCTCCTGGTGCTAGAGCACACAGCCCAGGAGGGATAAGCTAATAAGCCTTGACCCCCAGATGTCTTCCAGAAACAAAGCCAGTCAACTGAACCCATTTTGTACCACAATGAAACCATAAAAGGCATCAAAGAATATGAAGGCAAAACAAAACCATCCAAAGACAACAAGTTCAAAGACTTAAGAAACATCGGCCCACACAGATGAGAACCAGTGTAAGAACTCTGACAAGGAAAAAGCCAGAGTGCCGCCTTACCTCAAAAGGCTCATACTAGTTCCCCAACAATGGTTCTTAACTAGAATAAAATGGCTGCAGTGACACAAATACAATTTAGAATATGGATAGAGGCAAAGATCGTTGATATTCAGGAGAAAGTTGAAAGTCAATTCAGGGAAACTAAGTAATAAAATAAAATGATACAAGAGATGAAAGACAAAAATAGACATTTTAAGAAAGAACAAAATTGAACTGAAAAACTCACTACGAGAATTTTATAATACACTTGCAAGAACTTACAGCAGACCAAGCTGAAGAAAGAATCTCAGAGCTTGAAGACCATTTCTTCGAATCAACTCAGTCAGACAAAAAGAAAGAAAAAGAATGAACAAAACCTCTGAGAAATGTGGACCATGTAACAAAACCAAAAGTGTGACTTATTGGCATTCCTCAGAGAAACAAAGAGGAAACAAGCAACCTGGAAAACATTTGTGTAGATATTTTCCACGACAATTTCCCCAACCCTGCCAACATTCAAATTCAGGAAGTGCAGAGAACTCCTGTGAGATACTACACAAGATGACCATCCCCAAGATACATAGTCATCAGATTATTGAAGATAAACATGTCAACAAAAATATTAAAGGCACCTAGAGAGAAGGGGCAGATCACCTACAAAGGGAACCCCATAAGGCTAACAGCAGACCTTTCAGCAGAAATCCCACAAGCCAGAAGAGATTGGGACCCTATAACAGTATCCTTAAAGGAAAAAAATTCCAACCAATAATTTTATATACAGCCAAACTAAGTTTCATCAGCAAAAGAGAAATAAGATCCTTTTCAGAAAAGCAAATGCTAAGTGAATTCATTATTATCAGACTTGCCTTACAAGAGGTCTTTAAGGGAGTGCTAAATATGGAAACAAAATCCGATTACAGGCCACCAAGAAAACACACTTAAACACATACCAATCACACTATAAAGCAACTATACAATCAAATTTGCACAATACCAGCTAACATCATAATGGCAAGATCAAATGTGCAGATATCAATATTAATCTTGAATGTAAATGGGCTAAATGTCCCCACTTAAAAGGCACAAAAGTTGGATAATAAAAAAAGAACCAAAAATATGCTGTCTTCAAAAGACCCATCTCACAGGCTATGACACCCATAGGCTCGAAGTAAAGAGATGGAGAAGAATCTACCAAGCAAATGGAAAACAGCAAAAAATGCAGAGGTTGCTTTTAGACAATTTTCAGACAAAACAAACTTTATAGCAACAATCATCAAAAAAAAAAAAAAAAAAAAGCAGAAAACAAAAAACGGCATTACATAATGATAAAACTTTAATTTCAACAGGAAGACTTAACTATCCCAAATATATATGTATCCAACACAGGAGCACCAGATTCATAAAAGAAGTTCTTGGGATCTACAAAGAGTCTTAGATAAACAGACAATAATAATGGGAGATCTCAACACCCCCACAGACAGTATAAGACAGAAAACCAAGGCTGAAAACTAACAAGTATATTTAGGACCTGAACTCAACATTTGACCAAATGTACCTAACAGACATGTATAGAACTCTGTATTCAAAAACAACAGAATATACATTCTTCCTACTTGCACATGGCACTTACTCTAAAATTCACTACACAGTTGGTCATAAGACAATCCTTAGCAAATTAAAAAAAAATACTAAGCACACTTTCAGAGCACAGTGAAATAAAAGTGGAAAGTAATACTAAGATCACTCAATACTATACGATTACAAGGAAATTAAACAACATGCTCCTGAAAGACGTTTGGGTAAATAATAAAATGAAGGCAGAAATCAAGACAGTCTTTGAAACTAATAAGAACAAAGATACTACATACTAGAATCTCTGGAACACAGCTAAAGCAGTAGTAAGAGGAAAGTTTATAACCCTAAATGCCTACATCAAAAGTTAGATCTCAAATTAATAGTCTAACTTCAAACCCAAAGAAACTGGAGATTCAAGAGGAAACCAACCCCAAAGGTAGGAGAAGATAAGAAATAAGCAAAATCAGCATGGAACTGAAGGAAATAGAAACATAAAAAAATACAAAAAATCAATGAAACTAGAATTAGTTATTTGAAAGGATAAGTAAGATTGATAGATTGCCACCTAGACTAGTAAAGAAAAAAGGAGAAAGGATCCAAATAAACATAATCAGAAATGACAAAGGGTACATTACAACCAACCCCAGAGAAATGCAGAAATTCTTACAGATTATTATGAACACATCTATGCAGACAAACTAGAAAAACTAAGAAGAAAATGATAAATTCTCGGAAACATACAAACTCTGATGATTGAACCAGGAAGTGATTGAAACCCTGAACAGACCAATAACAAGTTCTGAAATTGAATCTGTAATAAAAAGCCTATCAACCAGAAAAACCTCTAGACCAGATACTTTCACAGCCAATTGCTACCACATGTATAAAGAAGAGCTGGTACTAATCCTGCTGAAATTATTCCAAACAACTGAGGAGAAGTGACTCTCTCTATATCTTTCTGTAAGGTAAGCATCATTCTGATACTAAATCTTTCCAGACATACAATGGAAAAGAGAAAACACTGACCAATATCCTTGATGAACAGAGAGGCAAAAATCCTCAACAAAATACTGGCAAACCAACTTCAGCAGCACATCAAAAAGCTAATCCACCGTGATCAAGTAGGATTTATCCTGGGATGCAAGGTTGGTTCAACATGCAAAAATAAATAATTGTGATTCATCACATGAACAGAACTAAAAACAAAAGCTGAATGAGTACCTCAATAGAGCAGAAAAGGCTTTCCATAAAATTTAATATCCCTTTGTGTTAAAAACCCTCGGCAAACTGGATATTGAAAGAACACACTTTAAAATAATAAGAGCCATCTATGACAAACCCACAGCCAGTATCTTACTAAGTGGGCAAAAGCTAGAAGCATTCACCTGGAGAACTGGAACAAGTCAAGGATCTCCACTCTCAGCACTCCTATTCAATGTAATACTGGAAATCTTGGCCAGAGAAATCAGGCAAGAAAAGGAAATAAAGGATATCCAAATAGGACGAGAGGAAATAAAGCTATCTTTCTTTGCAGAGAATACGATTTTATTCTGAGAAAACACCATAGTTTCTTCCCCAAAGCTCCTAGATCTGCAAAGACTCTTACTTAGCAGTGTTTCAGGACATAAAATTTATGTACAAAAATCAGCAGCATTTTTATGCACCAACAACATTCAAGCTTACAACTAACTCAAGAATCCCATCCCACTCATAATAATCATAAAGAAAAAAAAACACACCTAGGAATATAGCTAACCAGGGATGTGACATATCTCTACAATGAGAATTACAAAACACTGCTGAAAGGAATCAGGGATGACATAAACAAACGGAAAATCATTCCATGCTCATGGATAGGAAGAATCAATACTGTTAAAATGGCCATACTGCCCAAAGTAATTTACAGATTTAATGCTCTTTCTATAAAGGTATCAATGTCATTTTTTGCAGAATTAGAAAAACCTATTCTAAAATCATACAGAGAAAATAAAACCTAATAACCAAAGCAAAGCAATTCTAAGCAAAAAGAAAAAGAGAACAAACATGGAGGTATCATATTACCTGACTTCAAACTATACCATAAGTCTACAGTAGCCAAAATAGCATAATACTGGTACAAAAATAGACATATAGAACAATGGAATGGAATAGAGAGTCCAGAAATAAAGTCCCACACCTAGAGCCACCTAATGTTCTACAAAGTTGGCAAAAGCAATAGAAAAAGGACTCCCTTTTCAAAGATGGTGCTGAGATAACTGGCTAACCATATGCAGAAGACTGAAACTAGAACCTTTCTTTACACTATATAAAGAATGATCTCAAGATGGATTAAATACTTAATTGTCAAACCTAAACTGTAAGAACACTGAAGAAAACTGAAGAAATGCCATTTGGAATTGGGCAAAGATTGCATGACAGAGACACCAAAAGAAAGTGTAAGAAAAACAAAAATTGACGAATGAGACCTAATAAACTCAGAGCTTCTGCAAAATGGAAGCAACTATCAACAGAGTAAACAGAAAACCTACAGAATGGAAAAAAATTGTAACGTATGCATCAAACAAAGATCTAATACCAGAATTTATAAGCAACTTAAATTAACAAAATCAATCCCATTAAAATTGGGCCAAGAACATCCACAGACACTTTTCAGAGGAATATATACTGACGCCAACAAGAATATGAAAAAATTATCGACATCACTAATCATCAGAGAAAAATGCAAATCAAACCTGCAATGAGATACCATGTTATACCAGTCAGAATGACTATTACTAAAAAGTTAAAAAGTGACAGTTGTTGGTGAGGTTGCAGAGAAAACGGAATGCGTATACACTGTTGATAGGAATGTAAAATAGTTCAGTCACTGTGGAAAGCAGTTTGATAATTTCTCAAAGAACATAAAACAGAACTAGCATTCAATCCAGCAATTCCATTACCAGGTATTTACCCAAAGAAATATAAATCATTCTACCATAAAGAAACATGCATGCCTATGTTCATTGCTCTTTCATTCATAGCAGCAAAGATATGGAAGCAAATTAAATGGTCATCAACAGTAGACTGTATAAAGAAAATATAGTACATCTTCATCATGGAATACTATGAAGCCATAAAAATAGAATTAGTTCTCATGTCCTTTGTAGTAACACACATAGAGCTGAAGGCCTTTATCCTAAGCAAATTAATACAGGAACAGAAAACCAAATAGTGCATGCTCTTGGTTACAAGTAGGAGCCAAACATTGAGTACACATGGACATAAAGAAGGGAACAATAAGGCCGGGCGCGGTGGCTCAACCCTGTAATCCCAGCACTTTGGGAGGCCGAGACGGGCGGATCACGAGGTCAGGAGATCGAGACCATCCTGGCTAACACGGTGAACCGACTGTCTCTACTAAAAAATACCAAAAAACTAGCCGGCGTAGGTGGCGGGCGCCTGTGGTCCCAGCTACTGGGAGGCTGAAGGCAGGAGAATGGCGTAAACCCGGTGAGGCGGAGCACTCCCGTCTCAAAAAAAAAAAAAAAAAAAAAAAAAAAAAAAAAAAAAAAAAAAAAAAGAAAGGGAACAATAGACACTCAGGCCTACCTGAGGATGGAGGGTAGGAGCAGTCTTGAGGATCAAAAAAATGGCCTATTCGGTACTACACTTATTACCTGGAAACTGGATTACAAAATAATGTGTACAACAAACCCCTGTGAAACACAATTTACCTGCATAACAAACCTGCGTATGTACCCTTGAACCTGAAAGTCTAAAAAAAAAATAAATTTGTTATCTTGTGCTTTATGTCCCAGTGAAACACACATTTTAAAACTCTCCTTTTAATGTTAATAACTGTTTGTTTTTTCTTTTCCAGTTTTCCTTTCTTTAGTTTTATAATTCTTTCTCTATTTTATTCTTTGGTCTGTTCTTACTGTTCTTTGTATTTATTTACTTATTTAGCAAATCTAACAATTATTCAAATCAGTCTCCAACTGTGAATTCTGTTTCCAACTATTTAAACATTTCATAGTTATTTAACTATGTGAGGCTAACTGATGAATGTGATAACAAATACTTTCATCAGCTAAAGATATTTGCTTCATTAGTTCAGTTCTTTGTTAATTTATTGGAGGTGCTTGAACAAGATTGTAATTCCATTTCATTGTACTCTGAATTTTTTCCTCAAAATATTGATAATTTTCTTTAAGAAATGGGTGAGCAAACATTTATACTAATGAAAGTGAATTCTATTATTTTGTGTTATAGTTTATGGCACTTTATGAATTTCATACTAATTTCCTAGATTCAAAAGGAGTAAAATCATAAATACACATACTTTGCTGTTCACAAGCATTCAGCTACATTTGTGCAGACATTTTCCCCATGTAATTATTGAGAGATTCAGCTTTCATCATGTCCATCAGCTTGTGGTTTTAGGAAATTTCAGCATATGTTGGTATGGCTATGATTGCATTTCTACACTGTTCTTCGGGGAATCTCTTACCTTTGAGAATCATTCATTTGGGAACGTTTAGCTGGGTTTAGCATCAGAATGTGTAAGGCAAATTTTTATGCCTAGATATGGTTTCTCCAGCAGAAATTGAATTATCTGACTTGGTAAGATCATAGGACAGCATAGTTGGCCTCTTTCCTGTCCCTCTACAATATCTGCAAACATAAATTCTCAATATGAGAGTGACTGTTGTTGTTTGGTACACTGTTAATCACTCCATAGACTGCGTACATCAGGATAAAAGTTAATTTAGGTATTACCGATTTTAGAGTTGATGGGTCTAAGGCAAAACTAAATGAGTTTTGTATTGTGCACCTTTACCCAATATAATTTTAAATATACATTATTATTTTTATATGTCTCTCATTAAATGAGGTTGGATTATTCATAGTGAAAGTCACTTCATCAGTTCCACCTGAAATTCCCTTACTTTTCTAGAAAAATAATAATTTAACTTTTGTTTGTTTTTGAGAGAAATTCTGGATAGGTAACATGAGGCACTATGGTGGAGATATGAATTAATCTGGATGAACTTTTATCTAGTATATGTCTACTACAAAAATCCGATTTCTGATTTCCTGGCAATCTAGGAGGAAAATGAGTTATTTGAAAGTGTGTACTATATATTTTATCAAATGATATTATTTTCTATAATGCAAAAGTCAATTTTTGTTAGGTCTACTCAGTGTCAAGTGTAGATTTTGAGGAAAGGAATATTCCCTCTTAATACTATCAGAAATGATTTTATAAATGAACAAAATCTTCAAGAAGTACAGCTAGTGAATGAGGTGAAATGTAACACTAAGAAGTGAATAAGCAGGATCTGCTGATCTAGGAACACAATGAAAAGGAAATAAAAATAAAACTCAATTAGGATATGGTGGTTTATACTCAAATCTTGCTTGTACTTTTTCAACTTCAATATTCTTTAGATCACTTCTGGTTTCCACAGTGAAACCATGGTTGGTAAGCGACACTAAAGGAATACTATTGAAGTCATGTCTATTCCATAAACATTTAAAAATTTCCATAAGCCCCCAAAATCCAGAGATTAGTATGGAAATAATTCTTGGGAAAATATGTTTACTAATTAGTATGTAAATATCAACTAACTGTGGCTTTCATTTTCTTTTTTATGTCACCATGTCATCTGGATTGAGTGAGTTGCTGTGAGCGGAGCTATGTATACTTTTCTAATGAATCTCTAGTCAAAAAATGTTCCCTTGATTTTCTTTTTTTAATAACAACAATACCATCACCACTACTACCACTATAAGCACCACCAATACCACCAAATCCACTGCTCCCTATTACTGGTAATAACAATGCAGTCTACATGATTTCTGTCTTTCAGGCTCTGTAATAATTACCATTTATGTGTTAAGTTAATCATCATAGAAACCCTCTAATGTAGGTCTTCAAATATTTTGGAATAATTGAGAGGATGGGTAGATTGTAGCTATACGGACTATGCATATTTAACAAACAAAACATAATAGAAAATTTTAAAATGAAAATACCTCTCTGGTGTCTCAAGCAGTAACAGGGATGATGCGAGAAACAAGTTCTTTGACTTCGCCTCATAGTTACATTGGGACGCTTTCAGAGCAGAAATTATATATATGCGCATTCCAAAGAGTAATTATCTTTCTTCCAGCACATCAGAACTGTGGGATTTTATGTAACAAAATAATTAGTTCTTCCCACGTTTCAGAGATTCAGAGAGAGAGAGAGAGAGAGAGAGAGAGAGAGAGAGAGGGAGAGAGAGAGAGAGATTTAAGGGTGGGAAATTTAGATGTAAAAGCCCAGAAGAGACAAGATAGCAGCTTTTGGGGGATGGGCTGCTGAAGGGCCATAGGTGACTGTGGAGCACACAGCCTTGGTTGAGAAATGGCAGTGAAGGAGTGAGGAACAATGAGAACAGTGAACCTATACATGACATTGTAATGGATAAAGCAAATGAAATGGGAGAAGTTTGGAAGACAGTTGATGTGAAGAAAAGCAGCAGCAGTGCCCGGACAGAGTATAACTGGACTTGGAATAACCGGACAGATAAATTGTAGGAGAATTAAAAAAAAAAATATATATATATATATATATATATGTGTGTGTGTGTGTGTGTGTGTGTGTAAAATAATGTGACGAAAAGAGAGATTAATTGTATGAGTACTTGGTGATAGGGACAAAAATCCAGAATTCATAGCATGTGCACTGATCATTGCTAATCCTTAGGATTTAATATATGCAAGACACTGTGTTAAGGACTCCAAATAGATTATTTAGTTCCATAAGTAGATACTAACAATGATCAAATAAGGAAAACAAAATGCGTAGTGGCAATCTTGTAAAAAAGATTGCCAACTACCTTGTAAAAAAGGTAGACCTATAATCAAACCATGGCACTCGGACTCCAGAACAACTGTTCATACTACTACACGTGAATTGCATCACACACACACACACACACACACACACACACACACACAGAGAGAGAGAGAGAGAGAGAGAGAGAGAGAGAGAGAAAGTTAGTTACAGGGGAGAAAAGTATAAAACTAATCCAGACAGAAAGACTTACCCAGAGCCCTGTCTGTCTCTAACTAAATAATGTTTGTCAACTCCAACTTGCCATTATTCACCAATAACCATCCTCTTCCAAAAAGAGTGGAAGTGGTTCTCTGAGGAGGTGCCAGGAAGGATGACAGTAAAGCCATATAGAATTTTGTTACAGATAATGCTTTCTATTCAGTAAATTTAATGATTTAGTCATTGGATGTGTCCTGAGCAAATACTTGTTATTGACTACACTAAAAATGTTTACTTCAAAAAGTCCAGGTAGAAAATTTTATCGTGTGGCCATTGAAATAATGCCCATATAGAGATGCACATCCCCACTGGTTATCTGGTACCAAACTCCCAAGCCTCCTTAAAATGGGAGAAATAACAGTAGTTAGATTCAGACAACTGAAGCACATAACAAAGTTGTTTTACATGGGTATTTGACGCTCATACGTCAGATCAGAATGTTTCTGGTAACTGGAAGTGATCAAAGTTCTATATAGATGATGAAATTTACAACTGCTAAACCAATGGCTCAAACTGGTTGAATCTGAGTTTAGATAACCCTTACATCATTTTCCTGGGAAGATCAAACTATTAAACACTTACCAGCCAGGAAGACCTTGGCAGATACAAATGTCTCTCATAAGTAAGAAAAATTATCTGTTTTCACTGTATTGCCTGGCTCAAAATTATATTAAGTTACCTACAAAATGTTTAGGACCACTTAAGTAATGACTCATTTATTCATTTTAAATCTGTACAAGCAAATTATTTTAAAAAAAAATAAAGGAAGATATTTTTTCTTTATATTAGATTTATCTGTTTTATTTTAGCATAGTAAATATAAATCACAATAAGATTTTGAGGTTGTCTTTTCCAAAAGAAGAGGCTTTTGGGTAGTTTTAAGCAGATGATGATGGAGGAATGGATGTCCCATTACCTGATTTTTCAATGGAAAATGGCTGGTTTAGTAACATACTTTCTTCATTCAATTCAAGAGATTTTTCTTGAGGATCTTTTGAATTATAGGCTTGGGAGACACAGAGATACAGTCAACATATTTCCTTCATTTATTGAGCTTACATTCTAAGCAGCAAAATATATTTTAAGCAAATATGTATACAAATTTACCATCTTTATTACATTATTGTACATAGTATAAAGGAGAAGTACAGATGTTTTTGATGTCAGTAGAGACTTATCTAGACTGATCAGTGGGATGGGGTGTAATATAAGGCTTTTCTAAGGAAGGAATATTCAGTGCAAACTACAAAGTATCTAAGTGCCAAAAATGGGAGGAGCAGAGTCTGAGAAAATAGTACATGCAATGGTGAAGAAGTCTAGCAGGGACCGAAAGAGGTCAGTAATGCTGGAGCACACAAAGCAAGGGAGAAAGTGACAAGGGAAGAAACTGGTGGGCAGGTAGCACTATGCAATAATCAGATAGAGTTATTAGTAATCCAAAAGTAAAAAAAAAGTTAATCTTTGAGTTAAAGACCCCCCTGATTATCTTAGAAGCAAAAGTACTATATTATTCATCCATTGACTGCAAGGAAAAATTATTGTCCTTTTAGATTCCATTTCTATTTTACTGTTGATCATGCTAAGATTCAATTTGGAACTGAAGAAGAAAATTTAGATGCTAACTTTATTATGTTTTTGAAGGGGTCAATTTATATAAAGTACTTGAAGGGACCTAGAAAATGATACACTTTTCAACTGGTAAAGTGGTAGACATATTTCTTATAACAAAAGGGGTTAAAATTAGAGGGATAAAACCTTCTGAAATGAGTACAAGTTTGCCAGCATACCAGTTGCTAAGGTTTATAAATAGTATTAAGTGAAGAGTAGCTTAAAGAAATATAGTTATTTAAATTAGGATGCACCAGTAGGCTTTAAGATTTTAGTGACTTTTTTTTTCATTAAAGAATATTTAAGTGTTGAAGGTAAAAAACAAATCTTACCACAAAAACTAGCTTTAACTTTACTTTTGTCCTGAGAGTATATAACAACTGGTTCAAATTGCATTAATCTGTCCTGCCAACGATCTGTCCTGCAACTCAATGTGCCTAGAATTTTATTCCCTCTCCAGCTCTCTATCTTTAAGTAAATCCACACACCTCTCATTCTAAGCGCGCAGCTTGGCAGCTCGCCGGGCCAAAAAGATACATATTAACAACACTGATTTGAGGGAGAGAGATAGTGCCGAGTACCAGTTCTATGATGTTAGGAAGATTTAATTGCAAGTTTGGAGATATATAAGTTAAAAATAATATATATATATATAATACTATTAAAATATATATATAATATATATATATGAATGACAGTTTCCACCCCTAAGACATTTTGGGAAGACTTACGTTTCCTATATGCAAAATATAAAAGATGGCAGGATATAGCAGATGCAATATAAAAATGTTTTACTAGATCACAAGAAGGAAAGCTCAAGAGAAATGAAAAATGAAAGAGAGAAGTCTCACTGAGTGAGTGGCATCAGAATCACCATTAAAGAATACACTGAAAAATTAATAATAATGTCCAAACCATATAAGAGGAGCTGACTTTGTTGACTATCATGCCCCTGCCTCTATGCTAAGAGTTTTGTATGCATTTCACCATTCATGCCTCACAAGAATTCCTTGAAATGGGATTGTTATCCCCATTTTACTGTTGAAAAAATTGAGGGCCAGAGAGGTAAAGCAACTTGTCTGAGGTCATAGGAAGTACATTTGAATTCAGGTATGTCTTAGAATAAAGCTTGCCCATTATTTGTTTTGCATCTCAGGTGGAGGGTCCACCAAAGCACAAAGATACAAGAAGTTCAAGTCACATTCTGAAAGACCAGTATTCTTATTTGGCAATGTAGAGTACAGATAAAAAGGCAGTGTTCTTTACAGCTGGAAAAATAAACTAAAGCTAAATTTTGAAGGCTTTGAATGCAAAGCTATGGAATTGAACTGTATTTGATAGCTCATGGGAGAAATTACAAAATCTCTAATTAGAAGAGTGATATAATAAATGTAGCATGTACTAGGATTAGCCTAGCCAGTTATGAAAAGAGAATTAGAGCACAAAGAGAACAGAGAAAGTAGAGAGATCAGGATGACTTTAATTGTCCAGGAGAATGATACTCAAAGGGCAAGTTTAGGGTAGTGGCAATGGGAATAGGAAGAGAAAAATAGACATGAGAGGCAGGGAAAAAATAAAAGAGAAATGGAAGTGAGAAGCTTTGAAAGGTTTTAATTCAGAAACTCATTATTTTTTAATGTTTTGGGAGACATAAAAGGCCTCTAAGCACAAAAAAAAAAGAAAAGAAAGAAAGAAAAAAGAAAGAAAAAAGAAAAGATAAAAGAAAAAAAAAAGAAAAGAAAAGAAAAAAAAATCATCTTCGAGAGTTTCCCTATCTAAAGATTTTCAATTTACAGGGTAGTCCACTTTTATTTGGGGGGAAATGTCGAGTGCTGTGCACGCCAGGTTTGTGCTAGGCTACCTCATTATTGCTTCCGCCTTTGTGCCTTGGATTTTCAGATGGATGGCTTTTTCCATCATATATCATCACCATGACAGCACAGGGATGATCTACTACTGCAAGTGCTGTAACCCTGATGATGTGGACGGTAGTAATAACACAGCCTCCTCAGGGGAAAAAAAAAGGCAGTATTTTTTTTTTTCTTAAAGGTAAACTGGAAAGGTAGAAAGGGAAAAGTAAACTAAAAAATTAAACACTGACTTTTCAAAGATTCAAAAGTAACTACTATAGTGTTAGCAAAGGCCAGTATGATAAGGCAGAGAGCATGGAAAAATAGAAAGCTTTGGATAATGCTGAAATTCACTCTGAGCATCACAGACACAGAAATCAATTTTAAGATTAAAAAATTGAATTGGTAATTTTGACCTACACTATGATTGAATTATGTGGATCTTGGATGTTAATTAGAGTCGCATGCCCATCAAGTAAAACCCTCGGGAACGTCTGAAGTAAAAATATCATTTAAACACATTTTTAAATGAAAGGGAAGACCCTGAATCTGACATGGGAAAATTATCTTTCTAAAATTATCTTCACCTTAGTTTTATTTTCAGACCTTAAGAATATTCTCTCCTGATTTTTTTTGTTAATAAATTAAATATTTTGTAGCATTCGAGATGAACACTAATAAGAAAATTAATAATAGTATGGGTCTTAATTTTTTATTTGAAATATTGACAAAAGTCAGATTAATATTTTAGAAAAAGGCTGAGCTCTTTAATTCAGTATCCCTACATATCTCCTAAGCAGATTCAGCCTGTCCTTTAGCTAAACATTCTGAATTACTTAATTTTCAGATTTACAGCTATAGCTTGTAAAGAGTTTCTCTTCCCTCCCTTATACACAGATCAATTCCCCTTGGGTACTGGTATCTTAATCATATAATCATTGGGGTTGGAAGGACCTATGCTGGGGCGCTAATCTATCCCTGTGAATCACAGCAGGATTGATTTTATTATTACTAAGTCATTCCTGATCGATGGGTATGGGGATTCAGCCTTGAATCTCTCCAATGATGACAATTCCACAGTCTCCCCTGGCAGCTGGTGCCATTCCCAACTATTCATATTGTTATAAAGTTAGTCCTTATATTTAACTTGAATTTTCCCTTCTGGAATTGAAGCCTATTACTTCTTGTTCTGTCCTCATTGACTAATGAGAATTGGTCCCTCTGCTCTTTATAACATCCCTTAACGAATTTGCAGACAGTTATGTCTCTCCCCAGTCTTGTTTCCTCCAGACAGAACATGCCCACTTGCCTTAACCTTTCCACATAGGTCTTATTTCCTAAGCCCTTTATCATCTTTGTGGCTCTCCTCTGAACTCTCTCTATTATGTCTATGTCTTTTTTGAAATGTGATGCTACAGCCTAAATGCAGGATTTCACTGGAGGCCAAAACCACAGAGGGGAGAGCAGAAAAATAGCTTTTTGCTGCTCTGCATGGAACTTACATTAACTACTTTACTGCCATTTAGTAGAACTAGCAGACATTCAATGTATGTAAGTAGAATCTCACCAAGGTCCTACTAAATGCATAAGCTCAGGTAATAGCAAATCTGTTAGCACTTGCTTCCGTGGTTTCTTGAAGAGGTCGTTAATGACAAACTCAAGCTTCTCTAAACTTGGATTCTTTTATTTATTTTTCTTTTTTTAAAAAAATTATGCTTCAAGTTCTAGGGTACATATGCACAACGTGCTGGTTTGTTACATATGTATACATGTGCCATTTTGGTGTGCTGCACCCATCAACTCGTCATTTACATTAGGTGTATCTCCTAATGCTATCCATGCCTCCTCCCCTCCACTCTCCCCCAACCCCGCTATCCCTCCCCTTTCCCCCCTCCCCCCACGATACGGCTGGCCATATGTAGAAAGCTGAAACTGGATTCTTTTAAATAATCAACTGCCCTTCCGCTACCAATATCGGCAATAAACAGTAACAAAATAAAATGCTCAATAGATTAAAGATCGTAATTATCACTCACTTTTAACGTAATTTTAGTTCTGCCTGTATCTACACAGGATCAGAGAACCTTAAAATAAACCACACAAGGAAATGGGTAAAACAAAACACTATATTATTTTTTAAAAGGCAGCAATGTTTAAGTTTATACTTTTCAGCTGGCTATGTATGTATCACTTAGAGGTAGACTTTTAAAACTCACAATTTGATACAATGACAATTTCCCCAAGTGTCAGTGTGTGAAACAATAGCATAATTCGCAGAATTCTGAAAGAAGTCTTAAAATTACCTTCTTAGTAAACATTTAATAAGACTTTAAACCCAGAGAGGTAAAGTGAGTTGATTAAGATCGACTTTTAAGATTGATTTATTATTTAATTGATTTAACAAAATGTAATCATATGCCTCCTAAGTTTCAGTGGAGGATCTTAGCGTAAGAAATACAAAATCAAATATAAGATATGTCTTACC
>NW_016806622.1:296011-300769 GCF_001698545.2 Rhinopithecus bieti
GCTATCCCTCCCCTTTCCCCCCTCCCCCCACGATACGGCTGGCCATATGTAGAAAGCTGAAACTGGATTCTTTTAAATAATCAACTGCCCTTCCGCTACCAATATCGGCAATAAACAGTAACAAAATAAAATGCTCAATAGATTAAAGATCGTAATTATCACTCACTTTTAACGTAATTTTTAGTTCTGCCTGTATCTACACAGGATCAGAGAACCTTAAAAATAAACCACACAAGGAAATGGGTAAAACAAAACACTATATTATTTTTTAAAAGGCAGCAATGTTTAAGTTTATACTTTTCAGCTGGCTATGTATGTATCACTTAGAGGTAGACTTTTAAAAACTCACAATTTGATACAATGACAATTTCCCCCAAGTGTCAGTGTGTGAAACAATAGCATAATTCGCAGAATTCTGAAAGAAGTCTTAAAATTACCTTCTTAGTAAACATTTAATAAGACTTTAAACCCAGAGAGGTAAAGTGAGTTGATTAAGATCGACTTTTAAGATTGATTTATTATTTAATTGATTTAACAAAAATGTAATCATATGTCTCCTAAGTTTCAGTGGAGGATCTTAGCGTAAGAAATACAAAATCAAATATAAGATATGTCTTACCCTTCAACAGCTAGTTAGTTGAAGTTCCAGAACCGGAATCAGAATCCTTGTCACCTGACTCTCACAATTTATTTTTCTGTTATAAAAACTTGTTTCTCATCATTACCGTGACATTACATTCCTTTCAGAGTGTCAGAGGATTAGATTGCCAATGCTAAAATTCCAAATAAACATTTTCTCAGTTGTATCTGAAGAGAATCCGTTGAAAAAGGTAATAGAACTTTGGAAGCTGTTAATAATTATGTACTTCCACTACAATTAAAAGACTAAATCTCATTTGGGGGCACATAGTTCAGTCTTTCTATAGATTTAGGGCCGTGCGTTTAGAGTCACATGATTTAGCATGCCTTTATAGTTTAGCGTGCGCTCTGTAATTTATGCCTGGTAGTTATATCTGTCAAAAGAAAACTGTTTTTTGAGGGAGTATGGGATAAGAAGGGAAATCCATACTCTAAAATTAATGTGCATACATAAAACCCAGGGATTTTGCCAAAATGCAGGTTATAATCAAGCAGGTCTGGGAGGGGCCTGAAATTCTGCATTTCTAAGAGGTTTGTAGGTGATAACAACGCTGCTGATCTTCAAGTCCCACTTAAAATATCAACGTTTTAGAGATAATTACTTTAAGATCCATTTTACTGGGCTGGATTCCAACCAGTGAAAGTATCAATGCCCTGAGGCAAAGCAACCAGAATGATACAATGCCTTCAGAGGTCTTTCAAAGATATTCACATGGTGTCTTTTTTAGCTTAATATATGGCTTCAAAATTGTGGCTAAATAGGGAGTATGAATAAAATGTGACTGTTATTACATTTGTCTTAAGAGAAAACTAAAATAGTACATATCTTTTTCTTATCCAAGTACAATAAACCAGGCATAACAGAACTTGATTTAATGATTGACTCATTCAGGATTTAATAAGGATAATGTTTATATATCCCATATTGAGGCTAGATATTGATATATATTTAAGTGTGTTGTTAAGCCTTATAATTCTTGTCCTTATTACTTTTAATTTCATTGGTTTTGTCCTGTGAAAGTTACTTTATGATTTTATGTAATTTGTTACCTTTGTTTTTAAGATGAAAATCAAAACACTCAAATTGGTCAATTCAGTCAACAAACCAGTTGGGTAAAAAAAATGGATCAATATAATGTCCCATTTTCTCAATTTCCAAGACATTTTCCTAAGTTTATAAGCTGATTTAGTTAGATTATTATCTATTCAGTGTACTCTGATACAACAGAATATGCTATTCTCTGGAGCAAGATATTCGTGTAAAGATTGGATTGCATTCTCCTAAAATATTTTCCAAAAATGCCTGATTTCTTCTAATTTATCTACTTATTTGTCAAATGTAAAGGTAGGAGTACAAGATTTATTTTAGTTTTAGTAAAAAACAAATGACCTTTTAAAAATTGTTCTGTAGAGAGTTGAACTTACCGGGAAAATATATATTTATTATGAGAGAATCATTTTAATTTTAATGAGACAGTTTTTGGCTTCACAAAAGCTAAGGGCTTCAATTTTGAGAGCATATAGAATCCTGGCAATTTTCTCACATACCCAACCATTGGAGACAGAAACATCTGCAAAATAACTAATGAGTTAAATGATAGGAAGTAAATTCTAATGCCTATTGCTCATTTCATGAATTCTGTTTGATAATTTTTTACATTATTAATTAAATGAACAATTTTCAAATTATAATCAAATGTTATGAAGTAAGCATATACTTTAGTAATGTTACAATATCTTAGGATAGTTTTATTTTTAAGTCTGGATTAAATTCCACATTTGAGAACTAAAATCCAAAAGATCATACATTCTTAAGGAGTAGACATCATTGTGTTCTTTGCCTAATATGATGTCGAACTCCTAGCACATACAGATGTGCAAGAAAAATGGTTGTTGAATGCATTAATAATTTTCTGTGTCAGTTTATTGCCAATTGAAAGTTTCAGGCTTGCCATAGAAAATATTTATGGTTCTGTTTTAATATAGTACTTTCAAAATATTTAGGAGTAAAAGGCTGAAGTAAAGTAGATCTAGGATGGCTAAGACATCCAAAAGTTGGAAAAATAAATGGAATTGGCAGGATGGGAAAATGGATGTCTTTTTTGTTTCTTTTTCTTCAGTACTAGGTACTATAAGAAACATTGATTCATATTCTTGGGTTCACCACTGATATAAAGAAGATGTTTTAATCAGGAAAACATACATTTAAGAATGAATATTTATTAACATATATGTATATGTATATATATAAACATACGCACAGGAAACATACATAATATGTATATATACATTATGCATACATATATACGATATGTATATATACACACAAGATATGTTTGTGTGTGTGTGTATATATATATTTCCATTTTATTCATACCAGATTGTTATAAGAATTAGTGATAAAAAAGAAAGTTTCAGTTATGATATCTAGTTATTTTTCAGTTTCCACAGAATACTCCCCCTTTACCCCAACTCTGGAAAGACTTGATATCTCTATGTACCATCCTGATTTGTCACAATTTGTCATAGTTCTTAAATTTTGTAGAAATATTTTAGTAGCCTTAAATCAGCACTACTGTGAGCATTAAGGCATTCTTGCTTGTTGTTCCCTACAGCTGTGAAGATTAGTGCCAATCATTGGACTTTTGCCTTGCTTTGAGACATAACTAAATATTTATATTCCATGACATTTGTTTAAAATGTTCTTAAATGTATGTTTTCCTCATTATATCATAATGCATGTTAATCATAAAAAATCATAAAATATATGCAAATGTATAAATAGAAAATTAAAATCACCTGTTATTCTGGAAATTATGCCCACACTTGTTTCTTGTGCTTTGATATATCTTGATAACTAGACTAATGCTTTAGTAATGCTAATAATGGAATATTGCCTTTTCTTAGTGCCTGAGAATGACTCTGTATTTAATATCTAATCTTTGATTCCTAATTACCATTAAAATAATTCTCTAAATTTGCTTACCTATATCCCTGAGTATAAACTGATTTTAGATTCTCCATCTTCAGATTAAGTTTGTGATATCTCTCTTAATTTTTACAGTTCTTCAATATTGCCATTCTAGATTTCCACAGCATTCTACTAATGATATTTATTAACATATTATTCTTTCTTCTGGGTTGTATAAACCAGAATAAACAACAAATAGAGCCTGTCCTATTTCTTTGGTAGTGCTTCCCTCTATTAGGTTCCTAGCAAGGAAGAGGAATTATCCATTGATTTGAACAGCAAATTGGAGTAGTTAAAATATATACTAAGCATATTCTAAAGAATAGAGCGATAGAAGGTATACGGAGTAACCACTACCCCTAGGGCTGCTGCAGAGCACCCAAGTAAGAACATGTCTGCAAGAGGCATGACATCCAGGACTGAAGTCTAGACCTCTTTATAGAGGGTCTTCTTGATGGTGGAGAAGTTACTGAAGTGCTACATCTTTAGATTTACTGGAAAGCTACCCATGGGGAAGTGTCACAGTTCAGGACTCATTGTGAACTCATCCCGTGAGATGCTGGGGGAAGCCATCCATGGGAAGGTACCACTGGGAGTGGAACTCACTGGGAAAGTACTCTGTGGAATGGTAGGAGAAGCTGTCCACAGGAATGTTTGGAAATTTGCTAAGAAAAATCATACAATAGAGTACCTACTCATGATGAAGTTTCCATCATGCCAGCTGGTGAGAGGTAAATGCTCTAATATCACAAGTAGACAATGAAGAGTGAATTTAGAGTAGAAAGAAAAAAGATTAATAAATGAGACACCATTCAAATGCTTGACTCTCAATCTGTTGGCTATTTCTTAAGATATGGAAAAGAAAACAGAATAATGAAAAGTACAAAGCTTAGAAAACATTAAACTATATTAGTTATTACTATATATCTAAAATTTATCAAATATTAATATTATTTATCAAATTTTAGCATGTACTGCATTATATTTGCTTTATTTCTACCTTTAGTTTATATATTTTCTTTTGTTTCCTTTCTTCTTTGCATGTTTTGATTTTCTACAAGTTTTTTAGTGTTTTTAAAATATAAAAGGAACAAAATAAGTACATATTATTTATGTACTTATAGGAATACAATAAGTACATATAGTAA
>NW_016806622.1:301123-315057 GCF_001698545.2 Rhinopithecus bieti
CATATAGTAAATGATTTCAAATGAAATCTAAATATGTTATTTTCAAATTAATCTTTAATAGAAACTTCCTAAAATCTCATAATAATGTAAAAATTAATTTGCCATGTTTAATGTTGAAATATAGCTGTTATTCAAGTTTTCAATTGAAAATTGAAACATTTTATGCTTGTCTAAAATTTGTAATAAGTATGAACAAATAAAAGTTAAATTTTTTTTGTATAAAAATCCCAGCAATCCCACTACTGAGTATATGCCCAAAAGAATATAAATTTTTCTAACACAAAGACATATGTTCATTGCAGCATTATTCACAATAGCAATAACACGGACTCAACCTAAATGCCTATCAACAGTAGACTTGATAAAGAAAGTGTGGCACATATACACCATAGAATACTATGCAGCCATAAAAAAGAATGAGATTGTGTCCTTTGCAGGAACATTAATGAAACTGAAGGCTATTATCCTTAGCAAACTAACACAGGAACAGAAAACAAAATACTGCATATTCTTACTTATAAGTGAGAGCTAAATAGTGAGGACACATGGACAGAAAGAAAACAAAACAGACACTGGGAACTACTTGAGGGTAGACATGGGGTAGGAGGGAGAGGTTCAGAAAAAAACAAAAAAACAAAAAATTATCAAGTACTATGCTTAATACCTGAGTAATGAAATAATCCGTAGACCAAACCCCTGAGTCACAAGTTTACCTATATCCCAAACCTATACATGTACCCCTGAACCTAAAATAAAAGTGAAAATATTAAAAAAGAAAAAAATAAATTGGTTCATCAAAATATCACAAATCACCATGAAAGAACTTACTCATGTAACTAAATATCACCTATTCCCCAAAACTTATGGAAATAATTTTTAATGTAAAATTTTTTAAAAAATTGTAAAGAATAGAAAATTAGTAGAAATGTTGGGAATATTGTGAAATATTAAATTTTATTTTCTTTATATATTTTCATAAAAAAACAAAACAACTATTTAGGAAAACTGAATACCTGTAAACCCAATTCTGCTTCCAGTTAGTGTGTAAAAATAATAATAATAATAACAACATACTACAGTTGTTTCTATCCTAAGAATGATAGCAAGATACAGAAGATAAAATTATTTGGCTTTTATCTTTTGTTTGATTTTGTTTTGCTTTAGCATAACGGAGCACAATAAGCAAAGACACTAAAAAAGCTACATCCTAGAAGATGCAGAAAGTTATGAATCTTTCCTATAAGAGGAGAAGCCCATGACTGCTTTCAGGCAGGAAGAAAAGGAATTCTCTACAGATGGGTTAAGAAAAAACTAGCCACACTTTTAGCAATGCACGAAGCCTGGCATGAAGGATTAGCATTTGGAAGATCCTGGTAATATAAGTCTGCATTCACCCACCAACAATTTCCCACAGATGTTCATTGGATGAACAAAGGATAGTGCATTTAAGCCAGGGTGGGGAGGAAGGAGAGTCTAAATAAAGCCCTTTGTCCTGGTGTATTTCAAGTACATGCATTGGACAGGTCAAGAGATAAGGAAAATCTCTCTGGGGTACATGGCACTGAATAAAATGTAACATACCTTTGCAGGCTGGGGACTCATCAGGAGCGCTGAGAAAAATTCCTCTGAAGCCACTGAGCCTTCACCGAGAACACAGAAATAGTTCTCCAAAGCCTAGGGGAAGGGTGACAGAGTGAAGAGAGTCCTTCCGTGACAATAAATAAATAAAGCCCAGGAGAGGTCACGGGAGCAAAGATAATTCCGCAGTAGAACAAATAAACAAACAAACAAACAAAAACACAAAAACTGATGGGTAGCCTGCAGAGAAATGTGTCCTACCAGTATGAAAGTTGATAGCTGATCTGTAAGTACAAAGAGATATGCAAAATCTTACAAGTGTTGAGAATCAAAGCTCTACTGATAATAACATTCTGATTGTGCCCTCAAAGTAATTGAAGCATGTGGTGAATTGGTTCAAACTAAATCTCTGTCAAAGCTCAGACCCAGCTCAAAAGCAGCTTATATTGACTCAGCCCCCTGGTACTAGCAATGTGCCAGGATAAGGGCCATGTCCTTTTCTGCCATGTCCTTTTCTGGGATAGCCAGTATTTTCTTCACTCTTTTGTTTTTTACACACTGTCTAGCATAATATCAAATTATGGTGCATGCAAAGAGGCAAGAATATATGGCCTCAATTTAAGATAAAAGAAACAGTTAATAGAAAGACAACCAGAGAGCCCTAGATATTAGAATAAATAGACAAAGACTTTAATATAACTAAGACATATATGTTAAAGGAACTAGTAAAACATTGAATGAAATCTTTAAATAGATTAGAAATTCCAGCAGAGATACTTTAGAAGTGATGAAAGAGGAATGGAGTTTTGTTTCTTTTGTAGGGCAATGATTTCCTGAAAACCTGACCTTTCTTTAACTTCTGACAAAACACAAATCCATTACTGGAGGGCTCTGGAAAAGTTATCGAAGCCTGTAGACTTTGAAAAAAAAATTAGAAGACAGATTAGATGAAATGAATAATAGAGAGTGAGTTATTTATTTTTGTGGGTTTCCCATGCAGTAGCTATAGTTGTGGTGATGGTAGAGTCAAGCTAAACTCCAATAGAATAGATATTTCTGGGTGGAAGATCTAGTGAAATTATCACACGATGAAGATAATACTGGAAAGGTAAAGCCATAAAGAGGGATACCACATTCTGTGTATGAAGATTGTGTATGTCTCTCACTGACTCCTGGGCCATGCATGGGTAGAGCAGACTGAAAGCATTCTTAAATGAAATATGTGCAACCATACAAAGCAAGTATGAAATTATCAACACTCACCAGAAGAACAGTACAAAAATCCAGAGTCTGTGGAACATAACATTCACATTATCAATTCAAAATTATCCAACATGAAAAAAGGAAGATGTAAACCATTCTTCATTGAAAAAATAACAGGTAACAATCCCAAGGTAATCTAAATATTAGAATAATAAAATGACTTTAAAACAGTTAATATATCTGTGCTCAGTAAAGTTAAAGAACATACGTGTAATAAACCAAAAGATAAGCCATATCAGTAACGAAGTGGAATATTTTAAAATGTAAATTTAAAAAATATATAATATCTGAAATAAAAAATCCACTAGATAAAAGTAATAGAATGATGCAGATTTTGAAATAGTCAGGGAAATCTATGATAGATTCAAATACATTATTTAACATAAAAAGAGGCAAGAAACACCTTAAAATATGAATGGAACCTCAGGGATTGAGAAATAATTTTATCCAAAGGTACATAAGTGGAACCACAGAAAAGAAGAAATGATTTAAAACACAGAATTAATATTTGAAGAACTAATTACAAAACCAGAAATCTTCCCAAATGTGATGACAGACTGAAATGAATACATTCAAGAAACTTAGTGACTCCAAGACAGCATAAATTCAAATATCACTTTAGCTCATCATATCAAACGATTGAAAGCCAAAAATAAAGAATGAATTTGATAGTACCTAGGCAAAAAATGACCCATTACATACAAGGAAGCAGTGATTAAACTGAATGAAAACTTCTTATTAGATATGTCAAGGCCAAAAATTAATAGAACGTATAAGGTGCCAAAGAAGTGTAAAACTTATCACCTGCACAGGAATGCAAATAATCCACTGTGATTTTCTGAGGTGTTTGGACTGGCATCTTGTCTACTTTACATACTAAGCTTCTGACTATAGTACATGTATGAAGATAAACCTGCACATGAATTGGAGTCAGCTTTCCAACTTGTAATCTCTTATGTCCATATTCCTCGCTTCTGGTCCCATGAGACTTACTACCTACTATTCATTCCTTTGTCATTTTAAATTAGCTGTTTATATGGATTTCTCATAAAAGACTGACTTGTGTCACCGCACAGTTCTTCCTTCCTCAGACTTTTTTCTCCTTAATTCTTGGTTTTCTTAGTAGCTCTCTGATGTCTTCAATTATCAGTGAAACTATTTTTTTAAAAAGTGTTTTAACCATTCTTCTTGTTCTCAATGGCAGTGTAAACATCCTCTCACACAGTTATGGAAACCCCATATACAATAGAGGGCTTATTGCAAGATCAGTGAGAAAGAGTAGGCTGTTCAGTAAATACTATTGACAAAATTGAAAACTGATATGCAAATTAATGATATTGAAATTAGACCATTAATTTGGTATTATGCATTTGGTACTGCATTAGACCGTACCTTAAAGGCAAGTCAAGGTAAATTATTCTTAATATGAAAGTCAAAATTACCTTTCAGAAAATAACATGGGATAATATATTAATAACCTCTGCCTAGGTATGTTTACTTAAAAATAAACACAAAAAGTTCCAGATGAAGATTTTTTTAAATAAATACATACTGTACAGAGTGATGAAAGACAAGCTAAATGTAGAAGAAGATATTTAAGACACATATAATTGACACAGGACTAGTATCCACAATTCTATGAAGAAAGACAGACAATAATGGAAAATTGGGCCAAATATATTAGTAAATATTTACAGAAAATGTTTGAATACTTAGTGAATATAGAAAAAGGTGATCATTCAATCTCATTAGGAATTCAGAAAATGCTAGTTAAGACTACATGTAGAATTTATTTTACAATTATAAAAATTACATATAAACAGTGTCTAACATTACAAAGTATTAAGGAGCATAGATTAATAGGAATATTTCAAAATTGATTCCAATTCCAGAAGAATTGCTTATTATTGTATAAAAATATGAAAATCTGCATTCTCCATGTCTAGGCAGTTTTCTCATAGATATGACTTGGAAAAATATTTGCCCCTGTTCACCTGGATACATACACAATATTATTCAATTTAACATATTTTATAATAGAAGAAAAGAAAGTGCAAAAACCCTCAGCCATCAACATAGAATAGCTAAATCACAGTATAGAGAATACTATGCAACAAAAATGACTAAGTTGTGATTAAATACCATGACATGGAGAAATCTTACCAACAAATTTGAGTGAAAACAGAAGGTTACAAAAGAAAACAAATGAATGATTATATTTATATTAAGTTAAAATGTAAATACAATTATAAATAACTATAAAATAATTATTACAAATATCAAGATGGTAGTTACCTTTAGGGGCATGGGAGGAAGGCAAAGGGATGCTAGCCATTTTATTTCTTGATGTAGGTGTTTATCAAATGAGTCTACCTTTAAATAAGCCAAAATACATCAAGTTTTCAACACGCTCCTTCTGTGAAAGTATTCCAAGGACTAGGAAAGGATTAAAGGTAAGGAGAACTTGGTTGGTGATGGGTTCCTGAAATAGGGTTCTGTGGCTGCAACATTTTCTATCTGGTGAAATTTCTAGGCATGTTTTGCAAATCTTAGGATGGAAATGATCTATTAGCCATTTCCAGGCAGGATCCCAAAAAAGCAAAATGTCTATCGGCTTCTCATGTTTAACATGGTAGCAAAACAAATAAACTATTGAGTAAAAATAGGCCTAGGATAGTCTTGAAGCATTTCTTCTGACCTTAGCATGAGATAGGATCAGTAGTAAGTTTCTCATTACTCATTCATTTATTCACTCACTCATTAATTCATTCAAAGTATATTTCTTGAAGGCCTACTACCTATATTCTAGATGTATTGCAGGAACTTGAGAAAATAGTAATGAATAAAATTACTTTCATGGAGCTTAAATTGCAGTGTTTGAAATGGACAGCAAAAACAATAAACATAAAATACACATGATATTAGTGAAAATTTCTAAGGAATATATAAAATATTGGGAGAACAAGAACAAAAGCTTTAGATAGACCAACTATGGAGAGCCTCATTGAGAAAATGACTTTTAAATAAACACCTGAAAGACATCCGTGTGAAGAGCATGGTAGGCAGAAGGAACAAAAGGACAGCAGAATGACTGCCCTTATGGTGGAAGCATGAACTGGCAGGAGACTAGTGGGGTAAAGCAGAGTAAGAAGCAGAAAGTGGCAGAAGATTAGTCATATAGGTAAAGAGACCAGATTACAGGGCCTTGCAGGTCATTAAAAGCACTTGGGCTGTACTTAGGTGAGGCAGGAATCTACTGGAGGGCTTTAAGCAGAAGATTGACATAATTTGGCTCATGTTTTAGATCACTGTGACTGACATGTGAAACAGACTGTATGGGAAATAGAAGTAACAGGAGAATGGCTAAGAGATTATCGCAATTATTTAGGTGAGATACTGCCTCCAAAAGAGCAGGGATATGACATAGAGAACAAGTGGAAATAAAGAGATCTTGGAATTGAAAATCGGGGAAGACATGGTAATAATCTCAATGAAATGAAGGTCAAAGACTGGATCGAAATTTGGGTCCACTTCTGGGTTAGCTTAGATGACAGCACTCATTAGATGACAGCACTCAAGTCCCACTCCTGATACACTGACAAGTTTCCTAGACCTAAAACACGACCCTAGAGAAAGGGGTATGAAAACCACAACAAATGGAGATTAGGTTTCTAATTGGGACATTATATAAAGTTTGACATTTGTGATAGAAAAATTAAAGTTAATTTTCTTATAGACCTGAATTTAAGAATGGAGATTTATATATAATATATGTATATTTTTGTGGTATGTGCCTAAAGACTCTAAAAAAAGGTCAGAAGTATACCAACCGGGCTGGGCACAGTGGCTCATACCTGTAATCCCAGCACTTTGGGAGGCTGAGGCAGGCAGATCACCAGAGGTCGGGAGTTTGAGACCAGTCTGTCTAACATGGTGAAACCCTATCTCTACTAAAAATATAAAATTAGCTGAGCGTGGTGGTGTGCACCTGTAATCCCAGCTATTCGGGAGGCTGAGGCAGGAGAATCACTTGAACCCAGGAGGTGGAGGCTGCAGTGAGCCAAGATTGCACCACTGTACTCCAGTCTGGGGAACAAGAGAAAAACTTCGTCCCCCCCAAAAAAAAGATGAAAAAGTATACCCACCAAACTGTCAATAATGACTACCTGAGGAGTAGACAGTGATAAAAGAGAGTTTTTATTTTTTACTATATTCTTATAAGGCTTATGTAAGAGTTTTCTGATTTAAAATAAAAAAAGAACAGTTTAAAATTAACTATAGTTTTCCAGGATGTGTTGTAATGATTCTATTGCTAGATTTGCCTTTCTAAAAATTAATATTCTACAACAAATATACTCTGCTGATTTGAATACATTCCAAGTTACTGAGATTTTTTTAAACTAAATATGGTTCAAATTCTGCCCAGTTACATGTTTTTCTCATTAACTCTTATTGCCCTGATCATTCCTTTTCTATTATAATTGTCAATGACTGAAGTAAAGTAGCTATTAGGGGTTTCAACCCTCACCTTGTCAAATATTACTTTTTCTCCTGTCCCTGAAAAGTAGTGAGCCCACCTTCCCACTGAGTGCTTCGATTTCCTAATCACTTGTAATCTGTGACATGCTTCCTTTTATATCATTTGCTGATGGTAACCCATTATTGCTTGGCTGTTTTATATGTCCCCTGAATGCCTTTACTAATTATTTTTTTCTCTGAGAATCATTTTTCTTAAAAAATCTCGTTTGTTCCTTTTAAACAATTGCCTTTTTTTTCTTTTGCCTTTTCAAATTCACTCCTTAAGTAGACAGAAAATCTTTAAATAATAAGGATCAGATATTTTCCAAGAATAATTGTTTTTCTGCTTTGTTTCCTCAAGTATAAAATGTAGATATATGGTTTTCTTGAAGGGAGGGTTACTTTTATTTTGCATTGTCTTTCAAGTCACTATGGTATAATTATCTCCTTTTGAATCCCTCACGTTCTTGAGACTTAAAAATGATGAGGAAGTGCTCACAGGATGCTCAAAGGAACCATAGTTTTGTTGTAAATGAAAACAAAGATAAAACTATGAAAAATTCAAATTTTTGAGTTGCCTGTTAATCTACTGTAAAATATGTATTCCCATTCAAAATGTCCTCCCGGATTCTATCCTATTCTTTTGGAGGAAGATAAAGAAGGGAAAAGAAAAGTGATCCTGGGAGAAGCTGGTAGATAAAGGGAATTCTATCATATAGCCACAATGAACAAAACTGAGTAGCATGTGAGGAATTAGAAGAATTCAAACAATTTAAATAGATTAAAATATTAAGGGGATTGAAAACCTTCCTATGTAACTGGCAAATATACAGTCTTATCCAGATAGGATTTTCTGATTTTCTGTGTATGTGTGTGTGTGTGTTTAACCTCTCTGCAGTTACTTGTTTGGAGGCTTCTGAAAAAGCTGTGCTGTTGAATAATAATATTCAAAGTGAAAATACAAATATTATAGGGGTCAAGTAAGAAGACGTTTTGTAGAATGAATATTTTTATTAGAGCTTCTAAAACTACATTTATTTATTTAGTTTTCTCAGTGTTTAGAGTGTGACCTTCTAGTAAATAGACACATATTTGTCAGTGTGGATGAGAGGGGAGAACAAGTGGTATGCTAGTCATGGCTCTTCAGATAAACAGAACCAATAGGGTGTGTGTGTGTGTATGTGTAATGATATTTATTATAAGAATTGGTTCACACAATTTTGGAGGCTGAAAAGTCCCATGATTTGCCATCTACAAACTAGAGAACCAGGAAAGTCAGTGATCTATTTCAGTCTGAGTCTTAAGGCCTGAGACCCAGAAGAACTAATGGTGTAACTCTTGTGGTTCAAAGCCCTAAGAACCAAGATGTCCAGGGCAAAAGAAGGTGGTTGTCCCAGTTCAAGGAGACAGATAGATATATAGAGAGAGACTTCTTCATTCCTCTGCCTGTTTGTTTGATCTGGCCCCTCAACGGCTTGGTTGATGCCCATCCACATTGGTGAGGGGGACTCTTTACTCAATCTACTGGTACAAATGCTAAGCTCTTTGCGAAGTACCCACACAGACATACTCTGAAATAATGTTTTGTCAGCACTCTGGGCATCCCTTACCAAATACAATTAAATATCACAAGTGGCACAGTTACACATGTGAGAACAGCAACAGCGTCCATGCTGGTGAAGAAGCTATGGCATAGGTTAGTAATGTTGAATAGAAAACATGAACACCTACATGTGAACAAATGAAAACACTCATCCATGCTGACTTGTCTCATATTAAATTCATCACCACAAACTTCAGGTGGGCCCATGATACTCCTGGACCATTCCATTACAATTCTCTAAAAAAAAAAGGAAAGTCTCTGTTACTCTCCTAGGTGAATATTATTTACAATTTCTCCTCTCTCCTCAAACTCCCAGCAAAATTTCCTGTTCCTCATTCTCAGCTAAGGACTTCTTAGTTCCCTGTCTGCTTAGAAACAACCAAGAAAGAAATTTCACATGCTCCCATTACCAAATATAACACCAACCTTCATCTGAATGCATATGATCTAAATTTCTGTCAGTTTCCCTGGTGATTTGTCTATGCTTGCATGTAAGGCCACATTCTCCTTTGGGCACGAGAACTTCTTTCCAATATTTAAGGACTTGACTTCTATATGTGTCCTCTCTTTCTTCTGAACCATCAGATATTCCCATTCTGATGAATCTTTCCAATTAGCACACATACACATATTATTTCCCATATTAAAATAAAAAAACAAAATAAAGCTCCTTAACCAAATATTCTATTTCAGCTACTGCTCCACTCTACAGAAAATTCTTAAGAGAATTGTTAACAGTAATGGTCAGTCCCCAATTTCTCTTCTTTCATTCTCTCTTGAACTTACTCCAAATCTGAGCTTTTAGCCCTGCAATTTCACTAAAAATATTCTTGTCAGGGTCAATGACTTCTACAATGGCAAACCTAATGGTCAAAACTCAGTCCTTTTATTGCATAAACTGTACTCATTTGACGCAGCTACTTAATAATTTCTGGACTTGGCTTCCAGATTACAACTTTCTCTTGGGCTCTTACGTTATGTTACTCTTCAGTCTCTTTTTGCTGGTTCTCTTATACCCATCAAACCTTTAAACATTTTAGTTCCCTGCATCAAGAATCTATTCCTTTTAATAAATACTTACTTTTTTGGCAGTCTTGTCCATCCCCATGATGTGAAATAAAATTATATTGTGACAGCTCCTGAATTTATATTTTAGCTAAGGTCTGTGATCAAAACTCTAGACTTTTATATTCAACTCCTTGTTGACATCTCCACATGGATATCTAATAGTCATTCTCAACTTAATTGTCTATTGATTAGTGTTTATTCTCTCCTCACTTATTTCAAACTGTTTCTCCACTAGTCTCTAGCACTTCATTAAATAGCAACTCCATTTCCCAGATGATTAAGACAAAATTCTTGGAGTTGTCTTTGCACCCTCCCTTTTCCTCAATTCTTTATCCAATCTGCTAGGCGATCTTGTCAACTACTTTTAAAATATAGTCTCAATATTACAATTTCTCACCATCTACTCTTACTAGTCTAGTAATAATAGTATTTATTAGGCACTTGTAGGTACTTGTCTCACTGTTTTATTACATGACTTGTACTTAATTCTCATAACAAACCTATGAAGTATTTGCCCTTATTTTCATCACCATTTTATGGATGAGAAAATGGAGCCACAAAAAAATTAAAGTATTTTTCCAAAGTCACACAGATTGAGTGTGGAAGAGGCTTTATTTAAACCTTGAAAATTATGCCTCAAAGATCTTGCTCATAAATCTCCATTTGGGAAGGCATATCAAACTGGAAATGTTCAAAACTGAACTCTTTATTCCTACCCCAAAACCAACTAGCTTCTTCTACAGTAACTAGATTACTACATGTAGCTCTACGGCAGCTTAGGCTAATGAATTTATCATTGACCTGTAATTTTTCTATTATAATCACATAGCATTTTCTATGTTGGGATAGCTTTTTAATAATAACAATGTGTTGAGAAGAAAATTGTATTAGTAATTTTACCTCTATTCTTGAAAGCAAAACCTTTTGATTGCTACATGTGGAAAATATTGGTTTCTGGAGACCTTTTAGATGTGTAAATCCGTGGTGCAAACTCATATATCTATAGATCATTTTCTTTATTAAATTTCCATGAAATGAGCTTTCCAATCATTGTCAGGCTAAAATAAAGCTTTGTCTCACCACTGACTCATGTCTGTGTTGCGTAATTCAGGTTTATATTTTTTCAGTAATGTATATTTTTTCTTACAAAATAAAAGTGACTTAGGGAATATAGCTACATCTCTATCTATCTATCTATGTATCTATCTATCGATCTCCAAAATTTAAACAATGTTATCCAGTCTGCATTATCACTTTGCTATTGGCTCTTTTCTCAAGTAGAACCTGTCACTTTCTTTTTTTTTTTTTTTTTTTTTTTTTTTTTTTTTGAGACGGAGTCTCGCTGTGTCGCCCAGGCTGGAGTGCAGTGGCGTGATCTCGGCTCACTGCAAGCTCCGCCTCCCGGGTTTCCGCCATTCTCCCGCCTCAGCCTCCGAGTAGCTGGGACTACAGGCGCCCGCCACTGCGCCCGGCTAGTTTTTTGTATTTTAGTAGAGACGGGGTTTCGGCGTGTTAGCCAGGAGGGTCTCGATCTCCTGATCTCGTGATCCACCCGCCTCGGCCTCCCAAAGTGCTGGGATTACAGGCTTGAGCCACCGCGCCCGGCCAGAACCTGTCACTTTCATGATCACAACATTGTTACAATCATCTCTAGCCTTATGTACTATTTTCAAGATGAGGAAAAGAAAAGTAAAATAAAAGAAATATTCCTTACTGTTTCTCCAATGAAAGTCTAGAAATTAAGTCTCAGACTCTGATTGCTGTCTTGAATTTTGTGCCCATCTCTGAAACACTCACTGTGGCAAGGATATGCGACGCTGCCTTCAATTGCCTGGATATGTATACACTTAAAGTAAACTACATTGAAATTCATGGACTAAGAATGCATGGCTATGGTTCCAAAGGAAACCATGTGTTTTTACCCGAAAGAGTAATGTAAGTAACAGACGCTCATACACTTACCTTTAGTACACTGCATATTGAACATTATTTCTCAACTTGTAAGGAGCTCGCTAGAATTCTCATTTTATCTCTTAACTATCTCTTAACTATCTCTTCATTTATTTATGGGAGTGGCACATCTGATAATAGGTCAAAGATACGTAATATAAAGTTGAGGATGGAGAAGTGACAGAATTAGTGATATGAGTTCCTCAATATCACAGCCCTTGGTTAGTAAAGGAACCATGGCCATCATTTTTGCTAGTTACAGTTCTGTGTGAATTAAGAACATATAGTGAGGAACTAAATGTTTTTATAATGACATTTATACCACAAATTTAAGTAATGAAAATTTAATCCTGAACTCTATCCACCAATTGATTTTAATCATTGCTGGGTACGCTTAGCAGACAAACTGATGGTAAAAGCCTTATAAAAGTATGTTTTCTCTCTCCCTTTGCTTTTTTCTATTTCCTTCACTTTCTTTGTTTGCATTTCTTTAAATTATACTTTTAAATTGTGGGGTACATGTTCAGAATGTGCAGGTTTGTTACATAGGTATACACGTGCCAGGGTGGTTTCCTGCACCCATCAACCCGTCACCTACATTAGGTATTTCACCTAATGCTATCCCTCCCTTAGCCTCCCACCTCCTGACAGGCCCTGGTGTGTGATGTTACCCTCTCTGTGTTCATGTGTTCTCATTGATCAACTCCCACTCTCACTCATAGAACATGCGGTATTTGGTTTTCTGTTCTTGTGTTAGTTTGCTGAGAATGATGCTTTCCAGTGTCATCCATGTCCCTGCAAAGGACATGAACTCATCCTTGGCTGCATAGTATTCCATGGTGCATATGTGCCACATTTTCTTTATCCATTCTATCCTCAATGGTCATTTGGGTTGGTTCCAAGTGTTTACTGTTGTGAACAGTGCCGCAATAAACATACGTGTGCATGTGTCTTTATAGTAGAATGATTTATAATCCTTTGGGTACATACCCAGTAATAGGATCGCTGGGTCAAATGGTATTTCTAGTTTTCTAGTTCTAGATCCTTGAGGAATCGCCACACTATCTTCCACAATGGTTGGACTAATTTCATTGTTAATGGGAGTGTAAATTAGTATTTCCTTCACTTTCTAAACAATTCAGGTCTAAAGCCATTAAGTGAGCAAGTGGGTGGTGGGGGGTGAAGGGGGCAGACACAATAGCCTAAAGAAGAGTATCAAACCCCAAATTGTATGAGGAGGATATCCACACAGGGAAGGAGGCAGTGGCTAACATGAGAGATTGATTACATGCTGGAGAACTGACCAAGTAAATAACTAGAAATGGAATAAATTCTCTCAGTATCGAAAAAATGTGAACAAATATCTAAAGGGAGAAAATCAAAATGAAGCTTTTGCTAGTATATAGGAAATGAAAATATTATGGTATTAGTTCCCATGGTGTCTGTGGATGGGTAGATAGGAGCTAGATGAACATATAGATAGAAAGATAAAAATGAAAGATGTGAATGTGTGTGTGTGTACACACACTCACACTTATTTCCCAACTTCTGTCTACTGAGAGATATGCTTAGGGGCATATATACTGCCTAGATGCTGGCTTCAAAATATCATTTCTCTTTCTCTTTAAAAGGAATCAAGAACAGTTAGACGTAGCTGATTTCAGTGCTTGAACAGATAAGTAGACAATAAATATAGAATATTTTGTTGTGACAAAGTGAGAGAATTTTTCTGATTTGGAAGAATTTGTTTTGATTATGTAGTAGAATGGTTTTTTTTTTTTTGATCTTTTTTTTTCATTTTTTTATTATACTTGAAGTTCTAGGGTACATGTGCATAACGTGCAGGTTTGTTACATATGTATATTTGTGCCATGTTGGTGTGCTGCACCCATCAACTCGTCAGCACCCATCAATTCATCATTTATATCATGTATAACTCCCCAATGCAATCCCT
>NW_016806622.1:315838-326750 GCF_001698545.2 Rhinopithecus bieti
CCTCCCCCCTCCCCATGATAGGCCCCAGTGTGTGATGTTCCCCTTCCCGAGTCCAAGTGATCTCATTGTTCAGTTCCCACCTATGAGTGAGAACAGTAGAATGTTTTTATAAAAAATAAGTGGTTAAGAAGTTTTGGGACACAGGGCATCAAGTCAACAACTGATTCTCAAATAGTTTGTACGGGGGGGTTCCTTGCATTGTGTTTAAAATTTTTTTGTTTGTATCTTTGTAAAGTCAGTAATTATTTTTAAAGTATTGAAAATAAAGAAATGTAGTTTTATGGGAGCTAAAAAGAATATTAAAATAATCGAAGCTTTTCCACTCTTGGGAATAACTGAGACACTGGTAGCATAATCAAACAGAACTATTCTAGCAAATTCCCCTTAGTCATGAAAGGTTTTTTCCTAAGAGAAGAAAGAGCAGGGGAGAACTGGAGGAGGTATCCAAAGAGTAGAATGATGCCTGTTACTTGAATCAATTCCCCTAGCCTCTTGGTTCAATTGTCTTAAAACCTAAGAAAGTAACAACTGCAACAAAACAATTTTAAAAGTGGTTTCTATGAAACTGACAAAACTGTTGATGCCAAAATATGGGAGTCACACTTGATTCTCCTTTCTTTAGCCATATATTCAGCTACCATGTCCTGTTGAATATTCCTATTTTCAAAAAGTCTTTCAATTTTTTTTCTATTCCTACTTTTTTTTTTTTTTTTTTTTTTTTTCTCACTCGTGAAAAGCTTCAGTCATCTCTCACCTGGATCATCTTCTCCTTCTTCTTTTCCTCCCCTCTTCTTCCTCCTGCTCTTCTTTTTCTTCTGTTTCTGCTTCTATTTTTGCAATAGCTGCTTAACTATGCTTTCTCTGTTCAATCTTGACCCCCCTGCCAAATTATTCTGCACACTGTATCCAAAAAGTTCTCTCAAACATCCTATCACTTCAACCTCTCAGTGGCATTCAACCTCCTTGGAATGAAGATGTAAATATTTACCATGCTTTATAATACCATTTATAATCTGGAGCTTATTTACCTTTTATAGTCATCAGTCTCCAGTTACACTGGACCTCATTTGGTTACTAGAATTCAGAAAAACTGTTCTCTGGTGTCAGGGCCTTTGTATAGACTGTTCCATACGTTAAAAGTAAGACTGTCCTAGAGGTTTTTCTATGGCTCTGTATTCTGTTGACCTCTGTTTAAATGCCATTCTTTTCTCCAATTCCTCAGCTTAGATTATTTGCCCTGCCATAAAATTCTCTAATTTCTTTATTTCTCTCCTAAAATATGTAAGTTCTGTGGAGGCATGAATTAGAACTAAGATGTTTACTTATATATTGTTTTATTATTTACTTTATGGATTTAATTAAAATTAGTGGAATACATTTTAAAATTAATAAACTCAAGAGGCAAACATAGTAATCATTTTTCTTTGCTATGGACTACCACACAGCTTCAACTGCATCAGTGATTCTGAGTAGCAACATCCTCTGCTGCAATTCTAAGAAGCTGTAGCAACTGGATGCTGAAGCACAAGAAAGAGTTAGTATTTGGTGGGGACATTAATTCATGGTGAACCAGCAATCCCAACTGCAGAGCCAGATGAAGTAACTGTGGAAGTCACAGGAAGTAGGAGTAGTATTTGGCACAAACCACCACATTCAACATGATTAGTGGTCATGCCAAGGTATGTGAGCTTAATCCTGAACAGATATCTGAGTCCTCAGTTCATAACTTGGAACCACTTTGAAAAGATTGGAAAAACACAGTATGTAGACACAAGAACCAACACTGTTTGAATTATTACTCATAATATGACTTCGTGTGAAAGCAGGAAAAAAATTATTCTAGTATTATCTTTGTAAATGGGAGAGCTAATTTATATCAGCCTATTTACCTTACAGTTACTAAAAAACTTTCTCCTAGATTCTGACAATGGGTTGACAGTCATTTATAGATCCTAGTTTTCTGGGTTATAAGTTCTTTTAAAATTTGTTTACATATCATTGCCATTTTAGGTGAAAGAAATTGAATTTGACCTGACTAAAGGATTTTATTTTATTTTATTCAGTAGACAAGCAGTACAGGCTCAACATAGAAATTTATAGAATGAAAAAAATGAAAAGGAAATAAGAATAATCTCTAATGCAATCATCAATGACTGCCATTCTCAATATTTTATTACACCTCTTTTTCCACATATTTGCAGTAGAGACTTGGAGAATATGTTTGTAAAAGTTACATATTACAAAAGATTGTTATCCAAAATATACAAAGTAATCTGAAAACTCAACAATATGAAAACAAATAACCTGATTTTAACAGGGTGAAGGACTTGAATAAAAGCTTCAACAAACAAAGATTTACAGATGTCAAGCAACCATATGAAAAGATGCTCGGCATCACATGTCATTAAAGAATTGCAAGCTGAAACAATAAGATACCATAACACACCTGTTAAAATGATCAAAATCCAAAGCACTGATAACACCATATGCTAGTGAGGATGAGAAGCAACAGAAATAATCATTTATTGCTGGTAGTAATACAGAAAGGCACAGCTATTTTAGAGAATGGTTTGACAGTTTCCTAACAAAACTAAACATATTCTTACCATATAATCTGCCAATTATATTATTTGCTATTCTAATGAATTGAAAACGTATGCTCACACAAAAGCTTGCATACAGATGTTTATAGCAGCCTCATTTGTAATTGTCAAAATTGGAGTAACCAAGATATTTGTCAGTAAGTAAATGTAGAAGTGAATTGTGGTACATCCATGACATAAAATATTATTCAGTGATAAAAAGAAATGTACTATCCTTTTTACAACAGCAAAGACATGGCATCAATTAAATGCCCATCAATGATCAGATAAAGAAAATGTGGCACATGTACATCATGGAATACTATGCAGCCATAAAAAAGAATGAGATCATGTCCTTTGCAGGATGCCATTATCCTTAACAGACTAATTCAGGAACAGAAAAACAGATACTACATGTTCTCACTTATGAGTGGGAGCTAAATGATGACAACACCTGGGCACATGCAGGGGAACAACACACACTGGGGCCTATCAGAGGGTGGAGGGTGGAAGGAAGGAAAAGATCAGGAAAAATAACTAATTGGTACTAGGCTTAACACCTGGGTGATGAAACAATTTGTACAAAAACCCCCTATGACACAAGTTTTCCTATGTAACAAACCTGCACTTGTACTTCTAAACTTAAAATAAAAGCTTTAAAAAAAAATAAAGACAGAAATTGAAATCAGAAAAAAAATGTGGTGTCAAGCCTTGAAAATACATGCAGGAGCCTTTAATGTTTATGACTATGTTAAAAGAGCCAGTCTCCAAAGGTTACATAGTGTATGATTCCATGTATATGATTTCTGGAAAGGCAAAACTATTGAGACAGTTATTTCCAACAAACATGTAGTTATTACATGTAAATCAAAAAATGTATTCCAAAATAAGATCAGCTGTTTCCAAAGGTTGAGGGGGAGAAGGATAAATAAGTAGACTTCAGATAATTTTTAGGGTAGTGAAACTGTTATTTATGAGTGGTAGGTACATGCCATTATACAATTGTGCAAACCCATATAATGTACAACACCAAGAGTGGCTCCTAATACAGTATATGGTATGGACTTAGAGTGATAGTGATATGTTAATAAAAGTTTATCAGTTGTAACAAATGTACCCCTGTGATACAGGATGTTGATAGTGAGGGAGGCTGTGGGTATATAGTGGGGAGTTGTATATTGAAAATCTCCATATTTTCATTCACTTTTGCTCTGAATATAGAACTGCCCTAAAATAATAATAATAATAAAGAATTGAAGTTCTGATAAAGGCTACAACATGGATAAGCCTTGAAAACCTTATACTAATTGAAAAAAAGATGACTATTATATAATTCCACTTAAATACAATATCTAAATAGGAAACTTGATAGGGATAGAGAGTAGATTAGAGGTTACCAGAGATTGAGGGGAGGTGTGAAAGAGAAGTTACTGATTAATGAGTACAGATTTTCTGTCTGGAGTGGAAAAAATGATTTGAAAATAGTGGTGATGATTACACAACACTATGAATGTAATTAATGCCATTATTGTTTGGCCTTTCACATGCAACATAGAATTATTCAGTAAGACAATGCCATAAGGAAAGGTAACGCTAGCCTTAGAGTATTTTGAATTCTCTTTCTCATGTGTACTCTTATTTTGGTATAACATTTTAAGTGCACAGTTTGATAAATGTTGAGAAACATATTTCTGCTCTCCATCTCTCCAATCAAAATATATATTTATGTTAAATATTTATATTAAAAAAACTTTTCTGCAACTTTCCAGTCAATATTTTCCCTCTACCAGAAGCAACCATGATTGTTTTTATCAACAATACTGTAAATTCATTTTAACATTATTCATTAGTATACCAGCTACAAGCTTTGTGGGTTTATTGATTAGAATTCTCCTGTATGGATTTGAAGTTACACTTACAGGCCATAAAAGCAAGATCAAGTCAGGAATTAAAAAATAATAAGGTGGCCAGGCACGGTGGCTCACGCCTGTAATCTCAGCACTTTGGGAGGCCCAGGCGGGTGGATCACCTACGGTCAGGAATTTGAGACCAGCCTGGCCAACATGGCGAAATCACGTTATCTACTAAAAATACAAAAATTAGCTGGGTGTGGTGGTGTGTGTCTGTAATCCCAGCTACTCCGGAGACTGAGGCAGTAGAATCGTTTGAACCCGGGAGGCAGAGGTTGAAGTGAGCCGAGACCGTACCACTGCACTCCAGCCTGGGAGAAAAAGTGAGACTCCATCTCAAAATAATAATAATAGTAATAATAATAATAATATAATAATAATAGTAATGTGTAAAAGAAGCACAAGAATATTCTACCTACCTCTTGATAGTTCAGAGGCAATATGGGCTTGGGTGGTTGCACATTAAAATAAACTTGGTGTAAGAGTGAGGTCAAAGAGAAAATGCACTCAAATTAGCTCTCCTAATTTACTATGATATATGACTATGTGTCATATATAAGACCCAGAGACGGCTCAGAGTCTGGTATGCTTGTCAAACGTGCAGTAATGGAATGAAGTGTATCTGTATAAAAGGGGCTACTGAAGGGACTACAAAAGTCAAGGGAAAAAATGGGAGCCAAGGGAAACAAGTCTTTTGATCAGAAGGAGATCTACAGGGCTACCTGGTGTCAACATGACGCTAAGGAGAGCCAGAGAAAGCATGATTGAAGCCAAGGGAAATCAGCACACAAGGTATACAGTTATAAGCTTCAATAACAAATGGCAATAGAGCAGACTGTCTCTCCAGGGAGGAGGGTCCATTGTCTCCTGCCAGCATATACCTAAAGAAAAGCATGTTGGCTTTGGGAAAGAGACGCTTCTGCCCTGTGCCACAAACTCATGTAAGGGTTTCTCCCATTTCAGTCAGCACGGTATCTTTAAGGGTAAGAAGGAACAAAGACATAAATCTGAGACATTATTTGAAGGATTGTTTAAATCAGCAGCTTCAGGTTAGATATTTAGTTTAATTGTCTCCCTTGCTAAACAGTAATCTGGGGGGAGGATTGGAATGAAAAACAGATTAGTTATTGACAACAAATAAAATAATTATATTTTCTGTAAATGTCTGAGTGGCTATACACATTAAATTTATGGTCTGCTGCCATTTCATTTAAAGACCAGGTTGAATACAGACTATGAATTATATCTTAAAAATTAGAACCATATCTGGCAAAAGTGACATCATCAAACTATTTAAATTATTTTTGTGCTCTTTTCTAGACTAGTGTTTGTAGTAGAATTTATGTGCATTCATACCATTCTTAGGCTTATATCCTGATTATTTTCACTTAACATTATGCAATGAAAATTTTACAAGTTTAAAAATTCTCTAAAATGTTTTTAATATCTGTACAAAATTCAAATGGATTTACTGAAATGTGTTTACATACTCTCCTGTATTTGCATACGAAATCTAGTTTTGCAATTAATAGAAATAATATAAATGTATAAGCTGTTTGGACTATATCTCTAAATACTAATTCAGTATGTTTTTCCTAAGATTGAAATTTGTGAGTCAAAATAGATGAAGATTTTAAAAGTTAGCATATACTGCCAAATTGCTTTCCAAAAGCTCTGTGAAAATTTACACAGCTACTAGGAGGGAAGATGGTGCCAATCATAAAGAGTACACTTGCCAGGATTATATAATATCATTATGAATCTTTGATAATTTGATAGGTCAAACATTGTATAATCTTTAATCAGAATTTTTTATTATCTTTGAGTGGTATGATAGATAGCTACTGGAAGGAATTCGTAAAGACATAGTCTCTGCACCTGGGAAACATAAGGTTGTTATTTAAAACCGGGTTACAGGTTCTGGATTTTATTTAATATTGTTCTGGGGCTCTTTTCCTTAGAAGAACATATTGCAGTCAAATTTTGTAAAATGTACTATTTTTTTCTTCCCAAGTCTAACATTGATTGCTCCAAATTCTCTCTTTAAGTAATGTATTTTATAAATGGGGCTTACTTGATTTGAATTATATATATTTTTGAAATAGTTTAAATATTACTATTCCTTAATCCAGAAAATAATTTTTGTTTGTTTATTTGTTTTTAAATATCAGCTGTGTGTCAGGCACTATGGTATGTGTGAAATATCAGACATGATCTCTGTTTTCAAGAAATTCACAATTTTGGGTGTAGGAGGAAACAGGAGACCTATGAAAGAGTCATCTACAATATAATTCTATTGATATTCATTAGAAGTAAAGAGAGAGAGAGTTCTATATAAGAATTTATAATTGAATGCTGTACTTTGAACTTCAGTCGGGCAATTTAGTACTATATCTCCAGTACTTAGGAAATTTCCTGGTACACAGACAGCACCACACAGGATGTAATGCCTGATTACATAGCATTTGCCGACAGTAGGGACAAATATCAAGCATTTACTAGCATTTTCAAAAATGACAGTTTTGTATATTGTTGATATATACATAAATAATAATAATTCTCATAGGTAGCCAAATGTTCATTATTAGCATGCAGGCAAACAATAGTGTTTGCTATCACATCCATCAGGTGATCTCCTCCCAAGTGACCATTGAGAAAACCTAAACACAATTTTTAAGGCACAACTTTATCAACTTTTAGAGCTATTTACATAGAGAGAGAGATTTAGAGATTCATAAACCACAAAAATAACATCTTTATTTACAAATACTGCTTTTTCCACTTACATTTTATGAAACAAGCTTATTCACCCATTCACAATTATCTCCAATATTAGTATCTTTTAAAAAATCTCTGTGGTAGTATGTGTTATGGTTCTATAACCAAATACTTAATACTAGGTAACTTACAAAGAACAGAAATTTATCTTCTCACAGTTCTTGAGGCTGAGAGTCCGAGATCATGGCACTGCCAATTTTGGTGTCCAGTTAAGGCACCATCTCTACTTTCAAGATGGCACCTTGAGCACTGCATCCTACAATGGGTAGGAACACTGTGCCCTCACATAATAGAAGACAGAGGGGCAAAAGAGAATGAACTTCCTTGGTCAAGCTCTTTTACGGTAGCATTAAGGCATTCATCCATTCATGCAGATGGAGCCCTTATAACCTAAACACATCCCCAAAACTTCCACATCCCAAACTGTTGCTTTTAGGATTAAGTTTTAATAAGAGTTTTTGGAAGGGACAAAAATATTCAAACTATAGCCATCATCAAAGTTATGTTTGGCATCTCATCTAATAGATTATTCAGAACACTTTGCTTTTGCTTCTAATTTGCTTGGACAATCTTTGAATTTGCCTGAACTTTCGTTGCTGAAAACTTTATCATAGGCCACAGGCATCCATTCTCACTGCTTTATGGAAGTTTACTTTCTAATTTTCCTATAGATATATACTTATGATTTCCTCAACCATATAACTTATTGCATCATTTATTTCATGGTTTTACAAAAAGGTATCCAACTCTCACAATTTTACATCATATCTTAAGATAAAAAGAAAAACAACTAAATTTGTATTAAATTTCATTGCTTCCTTTTTGCCATGGATTCCATAGGGTATGGAGGCAGGAGAAAGTGGTTCTATAAGCATCCGACACTCTTATTGATTGTTCAACTTTTCAACTAAGTTGTCTTCAGTAAATAAGACTTTATTTTCAAAATAAAGTAAATAAGAACATGCCCTGTAATACTAAAGACTTCATAAGGATTTTAGTATCACATGATTTCCCCCTTTATAACATAATAATTTGGGAAAATTGTGCCTTACATTAAGATGTAAAATATTGTTCTGGCTAGGAAGATAAAATCAAACTTGGCCTTAAAGTATAGAGTAAGTGGGATTTTTTCAGATAGATAATGGGCTGTTCAGGAACAGAGGTTTGTACATTTGTGTTCTGTTAAAGTACTAGAACTAGTCAAACATGGGGAGAAGGCATGGGACTTAGGGTTACTTGGTTCTGTATAAAACTTACAGTGTTATTAGGGACAATGCAAAGGGTATTGAAGTTTGTAATTGTCAACTAACTCTTCTCCAAAAAAAAAAAAACTTACATATGAACAATGAAAATTATAGACAAAATCTTGTTACAAACTCTAGACTGTGAGCTCTCTGAGAAATGTGTAACTGCACCAAATCGATCTGGTTTAATTTTTATGTAACAAAATTGTAAGTTGATTTTAAGTTGCCATGGACCCCCAGGATGAAGGTTACATAACCTTATAAGCACTCCCAGATGAACCAAGTGTACGACCACAGGTGGAACCTAAATCCTTAGACCGAGAAGCTGGGACCAAATTAAAAAGTGAACACCAAATGGCAGAATCCAGCTGGCATCATCCCATGAAAGGATCCAGGCAGATCATGTCTCCTGGCAACCCTTCATGACAAGATCCAATCAGATCATGCCTCATCATCCTCTGTGTATAAAACCTGCCCTAGACTCCAGGTCTGAAAGACAGATTTGAGTGTTTTCTCCTGTCTCTTTTCCAGTTGATCTGAAATAAGGCTATTTGTTTTCTCAAAAGCCAATGCCATTGTATTGGCTTCTATACACATTGGGCAACAAGCCTATTTATTGCTTGGTAACAGAAGGAACCCCACTTATGTATCACTGTTGAAGTGACAAATTAATTAGATGCTATAGTGTTCTCTTTTTTGTTTCTTTGTTTGTTTCTCTGACAAAGTTCTAAATGTTGCAGATACATATTTCCCCCAAACTTTAAACCTCATACCCTCACACCAATGGAGAGTGAAAGTGCCTGCCCAATATCTTCTTCTATATTTTAAAGCCCTTAAGCCCATAACCTATGTGCTCAATCAAGGATGTTAATTGCATGAAAATGGGAAAATATCATTTTCCTGAGCCAACATCCCATTAGATCTTAGTGAGCATGAATGGAGAGGGTGGAAAATGACATAAAAATGTAGATTAGATTTGTCTGGAAAGGTAATGAACTTCTAAGTCAGCATGAGATAAATTCTGATTTCTAATAAAAATGTAAACGAGCCAGGTTTCAGTTATCATTACCAAAATTTTGCATGGCTCTAATCTTTACTCATTTCATGTTGCAACCAGTCTGTTCTGACAGATCTTGGTATCTCCTTATTTAAAAAATAAATCTCCCTAAACTTTATATATTCTGTCAAAGGAAATTTAGAAAAGAGTAGCTTCATCATATCTTAATTACATCTAATTTAGGTTTGTATTATCAGCACCTGAATCCACAAAATATACATGTTTGTTGAATATACAAAATGAGTAGTGCTGCATATGATTTTTGCTATGTATAGAGCTATTCAAATCACAGTAAAAATGATTTTAATATTTTAAACATTTAAGGACACTAATATGAATAAAACAATTCAAAGTTTAGATAAATGTTGGTAAGCAATAAAAGTATTCTTTCAAATAAAGTTTAGTAGACCTTTATAAATTAGTATCATTAAAGAATACATGAAAACATACTGCAACATATACTAATGAAAAGAATACTTTAGTGGAGCTGCAGTTAACAACTTGTATTAGTCAAGCAATACTTAAAAATGAACACCATGAAGTACTAGTGCGACCTTATAACTTGGACAGTCTTATAGAGTTTATTGCTTATGAAAATTAAAAGTTACTTTCTCCCAAAGGACTTCGAGGTTAAGATCAAGATATATTTTATAATACATGATGTAGTAAGTAGGATAATTTTCCCTCAAGGTTTTGCTGGTTCTTGAAGGAAAATGGGAGACCCTCCCACCAAGAATCATAGTAAGATTCCTCGGAACCTAAAGCTCCATGAATTGCCCGGTCATCCTGTATTCATCAGTACCTGTGATTGAGCCTCATAATCACAGAAAGCTAAGATTCCTGCTGTATAATAATTGCAGAGAAGTGTGTGTCTGGACTGTGGAGATTCACTGGCGCCTCTCTCGTTGCTTTTGTGCCCAGCAATTAACACAGGAAGGACAATTATAGAAATCATGGCTGGATAAGGGCACGGCAAGCACGCGGGCTCAGACCTTCAGGGATGAAGATATAGTTTACCACACTATAAGCAACCTAACCTAGTTGAAGGGCTAGCTGAGTGGGAAATCTGATTTTATGGTAGAGGGAGTTTGGTAATAAGTGTCAATTATGGCGTCAGAACCAGTTACCATAATAAGACTATACCTTTACTGACTAATCTTCCTGTCATATGTCTTTTCTTTCTTTTTATAGAGATTTGGACCAGTCATAATCTTGAAGTGTCAGCAACAAAATAGGTTTAATGCACAACATGAATAGATCTGAACAATGCAAGGAATTGACTATCACAAATACATGCTTTTTTTTTTTTTTTTTTTTTTTTTTTTTTTTTTTTTTTTTTTT
>NW_016806622.1:327002-329944 GCF_001698545.2 Rhinopithecus bieti
GCCTCAGCCTCCCGAGTAGCTGGGACTACAGGCGCCCGCCACCTCGCCCGGCTAGTTTTTGTATTTTTAGTAGAGACGGGGTTTCACTGTGTTAGCCAGGATGGTCTCAATCTCCTGACCTCGTGATCTGCCTGTCTCGGCCTCCCAAAGTGCTGGGATTACAGGCTTGAGCCACCACGCCCGGCCAACAAATACATGTTCATATATATATAGAGAGAGAGAGAGAGAAACAAATGACATTCCTCAGGAAGCTTACATTTTAATAGAGAAAGCCATGCTTATTATTATTATTACTATTCTTTTTTATTGTGCTTTAAGTTCTGGGATACATGTGCAGAATGTGCAGGTTTATTACATAGGTATACATGTGCCATGGTGGTTTGCTGCACCCATCAACCAGTCATCAACATTAGGTATTTCTCCTAATGCTATCCCTCTCCTTCCCCCCATCCCCTGGCAGGCCCCAGTGTGTGATGTTCCGCTGCCTGTGCCTATATATTCTCATTGTTCAACTCCCACTTACAAGTGAGAACATGCGATGTTTTGTTTTCTGTTCCTGTGTTAGTTTTCTGAGAATGATGGTTTCCAGCGTCATCCATGTCCCTGTAAAGGATGTGAACTCATTCTTTCTTATAGCTGGATAGTATTCCATGATGTATATATGACACTTTTTTTTATCCAGTCTAACATTGATGGGCATTTGGGTTGGTTCCAAGTCTTTGCTATTGTGAATAGTGCCACAATAAACATATGTGTGCATATGTCTTTATAGTAGAATGATTTATAATCCTTTGAATATATACCCAGTAATGGGATTGCTGGGTCAAATGGTATTTCTACTTCTACATTCTTGAGGAATTGCCACACTGTCTTCCACAATGGTTGAATTAATTTACACTCCCACCAACAGTGTAAAGGTGTTCCTATTTCTCCACATCCTCTCCAACATCTGTTGTTTCCTGACTTTTTAATGATCGCCATTCTAACCGGCATGAGATGGTATCTCATTGTGGCTTTGATTTGCATTTCTCTAATGACCAGTGATGATGAGCTTTTGTTCATATGTTTGTTGGCCGCATAAATGTCTTCTTTTTAAAAGTGTCTGTTCATGTACTTCACCCACTTTTTGATGGATATGTTTGTTTCTTTCTTGTAAATTTGTTTAAGTTTCTTGAAGATTCTGGATATTTGCCCTTTGTCAGATGGATAGATTGCAAAAAAATTCTCCCATTCTGTAGGTTGCCTGTTTACTCTGATGCTAGTTTCTTTTGCTCTGCAGAAGCTCTTTAGTTTAATTAGATTCTATTTGCCAACTTTGGCTTTTGTTGCCATTGCTTTTGGTGTTTTAGTCATGAAGTCTTTGCTTATACCTATGTCCTGAAAGGTATTGCCAAGTTTTCTTCTAGGATTTTTATGGTTTTAGGTTTTACATTTAAGCCTTTAATTCATCTTGAGTTAATTTTGGCATAAGGTATAAAGAAGAGATCCAGTTTCAACTGTCTGCATATTGCTAGCCAGTTTTCCCAACACCATTTATTAAATAGGGAATCCATTCCCCATTACTTGTTATTGTCAGCTTTGTCAAAGATCAGATTGTTGTCTACATGTGCTATTATTTCTGAGGCCTCCGTTCTGTTCCATTGATCTATATATTGGTTTGGTGGCAGTACCATGCTCTTTTGGTTACTATAGCCTTATAGTATAGTTTAAAGTCAGGTAACACGATTCCTCCAGCTTTGTTCCTTTTGCTTAGAATTGACTTGGCTATGCGGGCTCTTTTTGGCTTCTATATGAAATTAAAACTAGTTTTTTCCAATTCTGTGAAGAAGGTCAGTGGTAGCCTGGAGAGAATAGCATTGAACCTATAAATTACTTTGGGCATATGACCATTTTAAGATATTGATTCTTCCTACCCATTAGCATGGATTTTTTTTTCATTTTTTTGGTGTTCTCTCTTGTTTTCTTGAGCAGTGGTTTGTAGTTCTCCTTGAAGAGGTCCTTCACATCCCTTGTAAGTTGGATTCCTAGGTATTTTATTCTCCTTGTAGCAATTGTGAATGAGAGTTCACTCATGATTTGGCTTTCTGTTTGTCTGTTATTGGTGTATAGGAATGCTCATATTTTTGCACATTGATTTTCTATCCTGAGACTTTGCTGAAGTTACTTATCACCTTAAGGAGATATTGGGCTGAGACTATGGGATTTTCTAAATATATAATCATGTCATTTGCAAAGAGGGACAATTTGACTTCCTCTCTTCCTATTTGAATACACTTTATTGCTTTCTCTTTCCCGATTGCCCAGATCAGAACTTCCAATACTATGTTGAATAGGAGTGGTGAGAGAGGGCATCCTTGTCTTGTGTTAGTTTTCAAAGGGAATGCTTCCAGTTTTTACCCATTCAGTAATATATTGGCTGTGGGTTTGTCATAAATAGCTCCTATTATTTTGAGATACATTCCATCAATACCTAGTTTATTGAGAGTTTTTAGCATGAAGGCTGTTGAATAACAAAATCCTCCAAGATAAAGGAGCATGTTCTAACGCGATGCAAGGAAGGTAAGAACCTTGAAAAAAGGTTAGATGAAATGCTAACTAGAATAATCAGCTTAGAGAAGAACATAAATGACCTGATGGAGCTGAAACACACAGCATAAGAACTTCGCGAAGCATACGTAAGTATCAATAGCTGAATCAATCAAGTGGAAGAAAGGATATAAGAGACTGAATATCAACCAATGTTATAAGGAGAGAAGACAATATTAGAGAAAGAAGAAAGAAAAGAAATGAACAAAACCTCCAAGAATTATGGGACTATGTGAAAAGATTAAATCAGGTGGTTATGGTGGCTCATGCCTGTAATCCCAGCACTTTGGGAGGCTGAGGCAGGTGGATCACGAGGTCAGGAGTTGGAGACCATCCTGGCCAATATGGTGAAACCC
>NW_016806622.1:338058-363054 GCF_001698545.2 Rhinopithecus bieti
CCCTGGGTACGTAATTCCTCCTTTAGCTCTGAGAAGTTTGATGGACTGAAGCCTTCTTCTCTCATCTCATCAAAGTCATTCTCCGTCCAGCTTTGATCCGTTGCTGGCGATGAGCTGCGCTCCTTTGCAGGGGGAGATGCGCTCTTATTTTTTGAATTTCCAGCTTTTCTGCCCTGCTTTTTCCCCATCTTTGTGGTTTTATCTGCCTCTGGTCGTTGATGATGGTGACGTACTGATGGGGTTTTGGTGTAGGTGTCCTTCCTGTTTGATAGTTTTCCTTCTAACCATCAGGACCCTCAGCTGTAGGTCTGTTGGAGATTGCTTGAGGTCCACTCCAGACCCTGTTTGCCTGGGTATCAACAGCAGAGGCTTAGTTGAAAATGCAGAATCTCTTGAGAGAATTCTTACAAGCCAGAAGAGAGTGGGACCAATATTCAACATTCTTAAAGAAAAGAATTTTAAACCCAGAATTTCATATCCAGCCAAACTAAGCTTTATAAGCAACGGCGAAATATGATTCATTACAGACAAACAAATGCTGAGAGATTTTGTCACCACCAGGTCTGCTTTACAAGAGCTCCTTAAGGAAGCATGAAATATGTAAAGTTACAACCGGTTCTAGCCACTGTAAAAACATAGCAAAGTGTAAAGATCATTGACACTATGAAGAAACTGTATCAACTAACAGGCAAAATAACCGGCTAGCATCATAGTGGCAGGAATAAATTCACACCTAATAATATTAACCTTAAATGTAAACAGGCTAACTGCATCAATTAAAAGACATGTTGGGCACATTGCATAAAGAGTCAAGAACTATCAGTGTACTGTATTCAGAAGAGCCATCTCACGTGCAAAGACACGCATATTCTCAAAATAAAGGGATGGAGGAATATTTACCAAGCAAATGGAAAGCGAAAAAAAAGCAGGGATTGCAATCCTAGTCTCCGATATAATAGACTTTAGACCAACAAAGATCAAAAGACACAGAGAAGGGCATTACATAGTGATAAGTGGATCAATGCAATAAGAAGAGCTTACTACCCTAAATGTATATGCACCCAATACAAGAGCACCCAGATTCATAAAGCAAGTTCTTAGAGACCTAGAAAGAGACTTAGACTCCCACACAATAATAGTGGGAGACTTTAACACCCAACTGTCAATATTAGAAAGATCAACGAGAGAGAAAATTAACAAAGATATTCAGGACTTGAACTCAGCTCTGGACCAATAGCACTTAATAGACATCTACAGTACTCTCCACCCCAAATCAACAGAATATGCATTCTTCTCAGCACCACATTGCACTTATTCTAAAATTGACCACAGAATTGGAAGTAAAACACTCCACAACAAATGCAAAATAACAAACAGTCTCTCAGACCACAGGGCAATCAAATTGGAACTCAGGATAAAGAAACTCACTCAAAACTGCACAACTACATGGAAACTGAACAACCTGTTCCTGAATGACTACTGGGTAAATAACGAAATTAAGTCAGAAATAAAGATGTTCTTTGAAACCAATAAGAACAAAGAGACANACTTGAACTCAGCTCTGGACCAATAGCACTTAATAGACATCTACAGTACTCTCCACCCCAAATCAACAGAATATGCATTCTTCTCAGCACCACATTGCACTTATTCTAAAATTGACCACAGAATTGGAAGTAAAACACTCCCCAACAAATGCAAAATAACAAACAGTCTCTCAGACCACAGGGCAATCAAATTGGAACTCAGGATAAAGAAACTCACTCAAAACTGCACAACTACATGGAAACTGAACAACCTGTTCCTGAATGACTACTGGGTAAATAACGAAATTAAGTCAGAAATAAAGATGTTCTTTGAAACCAATAAGAACAAAGAGACAATGTACCAGAATCTCTGGGACACATTTAAAACAGTGTGTAGAGGTAAATTCATAGCACTAAATACCCACAAGAGAAAGTAGGAAAGATCTAAAATCGACACCCTAACATCATAATTAAAAGAACTAGAGAAGCAAGAGCAAACACATTCAAAAGATAACAGAAGACAAGAAATAACTAAGATAAGAGCAGAACTAAAGGAGACAGGGATACTAAAAACCCTTCAAAAAAATCAATAAATCCAGGAGTTCGTTTTGGAGACAGGGATACTAAAAACCCTTCAAAAAAAAATCAATAAATCCAGGAGTTGGTTTTTTTGAAAAGATCAAAAAAATAGATAGACCACTAGCCAGAGTAATATAGAAGAAAAGAGAGAAGAATCAAATAAACACAATAAAAATGATAAAGGGGATATCACCAATGATCCCACAGAAATACAAATTGCCATGAGAGAATACTGTAAACACCCCTACCCAAATAAATTAGAAAATCTAGAAGAAATGGATAAATTCTTGGACACATACAGCCTCCCAAGACTAAACCAAGAAGTTGAATCCCTGAATAGATGAATAACAAGTTATGAAATTGAGGCAGTAATTAGTAGCCTACCAACCAAAAAAAGTCCAGGACCAGACGAATTCACAGCTGAGTTCCACCAGAAGGACAAAGAGGAACTGGTACCATTCCTTCTGAAACTATTCCAATCAATAGAAAAGAGAGAATCCTCCCTAACTCATTTTACACGGCTAGCATCATCCTGATACCAAAACCTGGCAGAGACACAACAAAAAAAAAATGAAAATTTCAGGCCAGTATCCCTGATGAACATCATTGTGAAAATCCTCAATAAAATACTGGCAAACCGAATCTGTAGCACATCAAAAAGCTTATCCACCAGGATCAAGTTGGCTTCATCCCTAGGATGCAAGGCTGGTTCAACATATGCAAATCAATAAACGTAATACATTATATAAACAGAACCAATGACAAAAATCACAGGATTATATCAATAGATGCAGAAAGCCATGCTTGCTTATTATTTGCTCTTTGTATTTCTCTGCTAAAATACATGCTGTATGGAAGAGAATTTTTCTGCTTTTTTCCCCCTCGTATTAGATCTAAATATGGCACGTGTTTGTCACTTAATATGTTTTGAATAAATAAATATTGACACATTTCTACTTATAACTTTCCCATAGCTTTGTATTATTTAAAAATAAAATCCACTAACTCCTGTCTACACTGCAGGAGGCGTTAAACAATCTAACATCTGCTTCGTTTTTGAAAATAATTTCTCTATCTCACTGATTGTTGTTGTTCAGCCATATTATCCTTTAAAAATTTTAAGTACATCACACTTGTTGCAAACTGAAAGACCTTATGCTGAAATTTAATATTATGTGTGAAGATATGTCATATTCTCTATAAATGCTAATTCACAATAATGAAATAATTACAAAATACTGCTTATGAAAGGTAGTGTTGAGATTAACAGTGTGAAACACTTACAAGAGGAAATGTCTTATCGACAGTAATGTGGTTTTCCAAAATGGTGAATAAGTGTTAGTGATATTAAGAAAAATATGTTTCCCTTGATTTATAAGTCACTACCATTCCTGTAAAATTAAATAACTGTTAAATCCATGCCAAAGATACATTTGGTTTATATGTAAAATGGCGTTAGGTTCTTGGTTAAGATAGACTTCTAGGCTCAGATACATATGAACAGGAATTTTTCTGCAGATATGTCCCATGGAGCATTTTAAAGTCATAAGGAATGTAACATTTCTTCATTGGGCAGGCTGCTCATACCTTACAAAGTGACCATAATGCCAGGGCCCTCTCCGTTCAATCAAATAGTGCTGTTCTCCAATAATGGTGATGAACATAGATGCAAAAATCCTCCACAAAATTGTAACTAACTGAATCCAACAGCATATCAAAAAGATAATCCACCTTGATCAAGTGGGTTTCATACCGGGGATCCAGGGAGGGTTTAACATATGTAAGGCAAAAAATGTGATATACCATATAAACAGAATTAAAAATAAAACTCACATAATCATCTCAACAGATGCAGAAAAAGCATTCCATAAAATCCAGTATCAGCTTTAGGATTAAAACCCTCAGCAAAATAATCATACAAAGGAAATAACTTAGGTAATGAAAGCCATCTATGACAAACTCACAGCCGTTATACTGAATGGGGAAAAGTTGAAAGCATTCCCCCTGAGATCTGAGACAAGACAAGGATGCCCACTTTCATCACTTCTATTCAAGATAGTACTGGAAGTCCTAGCCAAAGCAATCAGACAAGAGAAAGAAATAAAGGGCATCTAAATTGGTAAAGAGGAAGTCAAACTGTTGTTGTTTGCTGATGACAAGATTGTATATCTAGAAAACCCTAAAGACTCATACCAAAAGCCGCCAGAACTGGTAAATTTATTCAGCAAAGTTTCAGGATACAAAATTCATGTGCACAAATCAGTAGCACTGCTATACACCAACAGCGACCAAGCTGAGAATCAAGTCAAGAATTCAACCTCTTTCACAATAGCTGCAAAAAATAAAACAAAATACTTAGGAATATACTGAACCAAGGAGTGGAAAGACCTCTACAAGGAAAACTACAAAACACTGCTGAAAGAAGTCATAGATAACACAAACATATGTAAACACATCCTATGCTTTTGGATGGGCAGAATCAATACTGTGAAAATGACTGTACTGCCAAAAGAAATCTACAAATTCAATGCAATTCCTATCAGAATAGCACCATCATTCTTCACAGAACTGAAGAAAAAGCAATCCTAAAAATCGTATGGAACCAAAAAAGAGCCTGCATAGCCAAAGCAAGCCTAAGCAAAAAAAAAAATCTGGAGGCATTACATTACCTGAATTCAAACTATACTATAAGGCCATAGTCACCAAAACAGAATGGCACTGGTGTAAAAATAGTCACATACACCAATGGAACAGAATAGGGAAACCCATAAATAAACCCAAATACTTACAGTCAACTGATCTTCAACAAAGCAAACACATAAAGTGGGGAAAGGACACCCTGTTCAACAGATGATGCTGAGTTAATTGGCAAGCCACATGTAGAAGAATAAAACCAGGTCCACATCTCTCACCTTATAAAAAATCAATTCAAGTTGGAGCAAAGACTTAAGTCTAAGATCTGAAACCATAAAAATTCTAGAAGATAACATCAGAAAACCTCTTTATGACCAAAAACCCAAAAACAAATGCAACAAAAACAAAGATAAATAGATGGGATTAATCAAACTAAAAGACTTTTGCACAGCAAAAGAAATAATCAGCAGAGTTAACAGACAACCCACAGAGTGGGAGAAAAACCAATCTATACATCTGACAAAAGACTAATATCCAGAATCGACACGGAACTCAGACAAATCAGCAACAAAAACAAACAATCACATAAAAAAGTGCGTCAAGGACACGAATAGACAATTCTCAAAAGACGATGTATAGATGGCCAATGAACATATGAATAAATGCTTAATATCACTAATGGTCAGGGAAATGCAAACCAAGAACACAATGCAATACCACCTAATTCCTGCAAGAGTGGCCACAATAAAAAAATCAAAATGTAATAGATGTTGGCGAGGATATTGTGAAAAGGGAACACTTTTACACTGTTGGTAGAAATGTAAACTAGTAAACCACTATGGAAAACAGTGTGGAAATTCCTTAAAGAACTAAAAATAGATCTACTGTTCAATCCAGCGATTCCACTCCTGGGCATCTACCCAGAGGGAAAGAAGTCATTATACAAAAAAAGATACTTGCACATACATGTTTATAGCAGCTCAATTTGCAATTACAAAAATATGGAACCAGCCCAAATACCCATCAATCAAATGGATTAAGAAAATGTGGTACATAAATACCATGGAATACTACTCAGTCACAAAAAGGAATGCAATAATGGCATTTGCAGCAACCTGGATAGAATTGGAGACCATTATTTTAAGTGAAGTAACTCAGGAGTGGAAAACCAACCATCTCATGTTCTCACTCACATGTGGGAGCTAAGCTCTGAAGATGCAAAGTTTAAGAATGATATAATGGATTTTGGGGACTCGGGAAAAGGGTAGAGGGTGGTGAGGGATAAAAGACTGCACACTGGGTACAGTGTACACTGCTCAGGTGATGGGTGCAACAAAATCTCAGAAATATCTATTAAAGAAGTTATTAATGTAATTAAATATCACCTGTTCCTTCAAACTTATTGAAATAAAAAAGTATATATATGAGAAAAGAAGGGAAAGTAAATATACAAAATAATAAAAATCTTATAATATGGCACATAAGTTCCTTATACATTTTATTTATTGATCATAGTTTATCTAAAATCCCAATGAACAAATAGAATGAGACAAACTAACTTAAAATATTATACTAGCCATTGATAAAACAAACCAGTAACTTATATGACTTGAAATTTATAAAATAATAATGCACTGTGTAAATACAGGATTGGGGAGATATGGTTTAACAATAGTCCATGAGCTGGAAAAATATGGATTATAAATACCTGATTAATATAAAGCAAGTAGGTTACATGACTAATTAAAAAATCCCTAATGTTAATAGCTTTCTTGAAAGAAATAGAGACTTTTTTTCTTAATTTAACCATATCTAGAGATCAAGTCTGAGTTTTATGTGCCATATTTTAACAAAAACATGAACAAAACAGAAATCAATAACAGAAATGTAACTGAAATGATGAAGAATTTGAGAAGCCATTTATTCACACATTCATACAACAAATGTGTATTTGCTCTTAACAGTGTGTCATGGAATGCTCCAGGCAAAAGATTTATAAAAATAAAACAAATGAAGTCTAACTAAAATTTTAAAGGAGGATAGAGACACAAAATAAAGAAGATGCCAAGCATAAAGTGAGGTAATAATGAGTCCATATGCAGCTGAAAGAAGAGCAAGGTGATGGAGTGTTCATTAAATATAGCAGTCAGTTCAGTATGACTGTTTCTCTGTTCAGTATTATGTTCGCTGTGGGTTTGTTGTATGCAGCATTTGTTCTTTTGAGGTATAATCCTTCTATGCGTAGTTTTTTGAGGATTTTTATCAAGAAGCAATGCTAAATTTTGTCCAATACTTTTTCATCATCTACTGAAGTGATCATGTGATTTTTTTCTTTATTCTATTAATGTGCTGTATCACATTTATTGCTTTGCATATGTTGAACTGTCCTTGTATCCCTACTATTAAATCCACTTGATCATGGTGCATTATCTTTTTGATGTGTGTTGGATTCTGTTAAGTAGTATTTTGTTGATGACTTTGATGTCTATTTTCATTAGGGATATTGGTCTCTAGTTTTCTTTGTATCATACTTGTCTGGTTTTGGTATCAGTGTGATACTGGCTTCATAGGATGATGAGGCAAAAATCCCTCCTTGATTGTTTGAAACAGTTTCAGGAGGATTAATGTTAGTTCTTTTTTGTATGGCTGGTAGACGTTGGCTGTGAATCTGTCTGGTCCTGGGCTTTGCTGTATTGGGATTTATTTTATTTTACTTTACTTTACTTTACTTTACTTTACTTTACTTTACTTTACTTTACTTTGAGACAGAGTCATGCTCTGTCACCCAGGCTGGAGTGCAGTGGTGCAATCTCGGCTCACTGCAACTGCTGCTTCCCGGGTTCAAGCGATCCTCCTGCCTCAGTCTCCTGAGTAGCTGCGATTACAGGAGCCCACCACCACGCCTGGCTAATTTTGTTTGTATTTTAGTAGATACAGGGTTTCACCATGTTAGTCAGGCTGGTCTCAAACTCCTGACCTCGCAATCCACCCACCTTGGCCTCCCAAAGTGCTGGGATTACAGGCATGAGCCACCACACCAGCCCGGGTTTTTTTTTTTTTTTTTTTTTAATTACTAATACAATCTCACTACTTGCTATTGGTCTCTTCAGGCTTTCTATTTCTTTCTGGTTCAGTCTTGGAAGGTTGAATGTTGCCAGGAATTTATTCATTTTCTCTAGGTCTTGTAGGTTTTCAGCATATATTTGTTCAGGATAGTCTCTGATGATCTTTTGTATTTCTGTGGGGTCAGTTGTAATGTCTCCTTTTTCATTTCTGATTTTGTTTATTTGGGTCTTTTCTCTTTTTGGTTAGTTTTGTTCTGATCTTTGTCATTTCTTGTTTTCTGTAATTTTGGGTTTAGTTTGCTCTTGCTTTTTCTAGTTCCTAGAGGTACAACATTTGGTTGTTAAATTGTAACCTTTCTACTTTTTTGATGTAGACATTTAGTGCTGTAAACTTCCCAGTTAGCAATACTTTTGCTGTTTTCCACAGGCTTTGGTATGTTGTATTTCAGTTTTCATTTATTTTAATGATTTTACATTTCCATCTTAATTTCATCACTGACCCACTGATCATTCAGGAGCATGTTTAAAGATTCCCAATTTCACCAATCCTGATCATAGTACTGGAAATCCTAGCCAGAGCAATCAGGAAAGAGCAAAAAAGAAAAGGCATCCATATTGACAAATAAGTTCAGATGTGTTGTAGTTGTGCAGTCTTACTTCTGATTTCTCTATTCTGTTCCATTGGTCTATGTGTCTGTTTGTGACATGGATGGAGCTGTAAGCCATTATCCTCAGCAAACTAAGGCAGGAACAGAAAACCAAACACTGCATGTTCTCACTTATAATGGGAGCTGAATAATGAGAATACGTGGGCACAGGGAGGGGAACAATACACATTGGGGCCTGTCAAGAGGTGGGGTTGGGAGATGGAGAGCGTTAGGAAAATTAGCTAATGCATGCTGGGCTTAATACCTAGGTGATGGGTTGATAGGTGCAGCAAACCACCATGACACACATTTACCTAGGTAATAAATCTGCACACCCTGCACGTGCATTCCAGGACTTAAAATAAAAACTAAAATAAAAAAGAAAAGAAAACAAAGTAAAATAAGTAAAGTTACCTCTGTTTGTTAATAATGTGGTCTTATATTTAGAAAAAAAACCTAAAGATTCCACCATAAAACTCTTAGATTTGATACATGAATTTAGCAAAATTGCAGGATAAAAAAAGAATGAACAAAAATTATTATCATTTCTATATACCAATATTGATATAGGTGAGAATGAAATCAAGAAGTCAGTCTTATTTATAATAAATCCAAAAAATTAAATATCTAGGAATACATTTAACTAAGGAAGTGGAAGATCTCTTCATGGAAAACTATCAAACACTGATGAAAAAAATTGTAGATGACACAAACAAATGAAAAAAAAAAAACAGGCTCACACATTGAAAAACATTAATATTATTAAAATGACCACACTGCCAAAAGCAATCTATAGATGTAATACAATCCCTGTCGAGATATCAGTGTTGTTTTTAACAGAATTAGAGAAAATCATCCAAAAATTCATATGGAACCAAACAAGGGCCTGGATAGCCAAAGCAATCCTAAGCAAAAAGAACTAAACTTCCATTACATTACTTGACTTCAGATCATATTTCACAGGCTTATAATAATAAAAACAGAATGACACTGGTATAAAAAATAGACACCAAGATCAGTGGAACAGAATAGAGAACCTAGAAATAAGGTCAAATATTTACGGACAACTGATTTTTGACAAAGCTGACAAGAACATACATTGGGGGAAGGACACCCATTTCAACAAATGCTTCTGGGATAATTGGATTGCCACATGCAGAGAACTGAAACCAGACCCTTAGCTGTTACCGTACACACACACACACACACACACAAAATCAACTCACGGTGGATTAAAGACTTAAACATAATACCCAAACCTGTAAAAATACTAGAAGAAAACCTAGGAAAAACTCTATTGAACATTCATCTTGGAAAATAATTTATGGTTAAGACCTCAAAATCACAGACAACAAAACAAAAATAGATAAAAATGACTTAAATAAATGAAAATGTTTCTGCACAGCTAAATAAATAATCAGGAGTGTAAACAGACAACTCGCAAAATGGGGGAAAATATTTTCAAACTCTTCATCCAATGAGGAACTAATATCCAGAACATACAGGGAACTCTAACTACTTAACAGGAAAAAATATAATAATACCATTAAAAATTGGGCACAAACATGAATAGACGTGAATAGACATTTTTTTCTAAAGAAAACACACAAATTGCCAAAAGGCATATGAAAAAATTTTCAACATCATTAATAATCAGAGAAGTGCAAATTAAAACAATATGAGATATAACCTTATCTCAGTCAGAATAGTGATTATTAAAAAGATTTTTTAAAATAACAGATGTCAGAATACAGAGAAAGGGTAACACTTATAAACTGCTGGGAGGAATGTAAATTAGTACAACCTCTATGGAAAATAGTATTTAGTTCTCAAGGAACTAAAAATAGAGCTATCATTCCATCCAGCAGTCCCACTACTGGATATCTGCCCAAATGAAAGGAAATCAATATATCAAAAAGATACCTGTACTCAAATGTATATTGCAGCACTATTAACAATAGCAGAGATATGGAATCAATTTAAGTGTCCATCAACAGATGTTGATGTGTGTGCATACACACCAACATCAGTCTGTGTGTGTGTGTGTATATATATGCACACACACACACACACATGCAATAGAATACTACCCAGTTATAAAAATAGTAAAATCATGTTTTTGTTTTTTGTGTGTGTGTGTGTTTTTTTTGCAGCAACATGTATGGGACTGGAGGAAATTAAGTGAAACAAGCTAGACGTGGAAAGACAAATATTGCATGTTCTCACCATAAATAGGTGTTACAAAAGGTGTACACATGGATGTAGAGACTGTCTTTATCAGACAACGGAGACTCAGAAGGGTGAGGGGGTTGGAGGATGAGAAATTACTTAATGGATGCTATGCACATTATTCAGGTGATGGATATCCTTGAAAGTCCTGACTTGACCATTACACATGTAACAAAATTGCACTTGTACCCCATAAATTTATGTACGATAAATAAATAAATATAGTAGGCAGGTAGTGCCTCTGGTGATGTGATAATTGAATATAACTCTACAGAAAGAGATTGCATAGCATATACAGATGTTTGTGGAAAGAGAGTTTCAAGCAGAGAAAACTATAAATGGAAAGTCCCTGTAGTAGAAGTGTTCTTAGAATGCTCTAAAAATAGAAAGGAAGCTTATTTGGCTACAACTGACTGAGCAAGGGAAGAAAAAATGGCCAAAGTAATCTACCATTTAGGCAGGGTACAGATCTTACAGCCCATTCAGACTAGGCAAAGAACTTTAGATTTTATTTTAAATATCAGTAAAGGCTATTAGACGGTTGTTTATATGTGTGTTTGTATTTTACTGTATTATATCACAATGATCTTGCACTTAGCTGTAACAGAAATCTGACAACCCGGACTTATAAAAGTACGGTGTGACTTTCTTATGCAGACTTACACTGTTGAAGACTGATGTAGCAATTTGAATTTTCTTTTTTTCTTTTTTTTTTCTTTTGGAGACAGAGTCTCGCTCAATCGCCCAGGCTGGAGTGCAGTGGTATGATCTAGGCTCACTTCGCAAGCTCCGCCTCCTGGGTTCACGCCATTCTCCTGCCTCACCCTCCTGAGTAGCTGGGACTATAGGCACCCGCCACTACGCCTGGCTAATTTTTTTTTTTGTTGTTTTTGGTAGAGACAGGGTTTCACCGTATTCGCTAGAATGGTCTCGATCTCCTGACGTCATAATCCGCCCGCCTCAGCCTCCCAAAGTGCTGGGATTACAGGCCTGAGCCACTGCGCCTGGCCAGCAATTTGAATTTAACATGTGTCTCCAGTTTCTTCTGTCTTTCCACTCTGCCATCATTAATGTGTGGCTTTTGTCCCCGTGTTTGCCGCCTGTTACGAAGTGAGTGATTGTGTATATCTAAAGATCATATGTTCAAATCCTAACTCCCAATGTGATGGTATTAGAGGGCAGGACACTTTGGAGTCGATTACATCATAAGGGTGGAGAATTTATGAATGGGATTAATGACCCTACAAAAGAGACTAGAGAGCCTTGTCCTTTCTGCCATGTGAAGATACTAAAAGAGGGTGGCTAAGACCCAGGAAGCATGCCCTCACTATACACTGAATCTGCAAACTCCTTGGTCTTGACCTTCTCAACCTCTAGAACTCTGAGAAATAAATGTTTAAGGCACCCAATTTGTGGTAGTTTGTTACAACAGCCCAAACAGATGAAGATAACTCCTCATGGTCACAAAATAGCTACTCCTTTTCAACTTTACATTTCTTTTCAAAGCAGGAAAATAAAGATATAAAAGGGTAAAGTAAAAATAAACCAAAGAGTGATGTGTTAAAAGGGTATTATCTTTTACAACAATTTTCTGTTACTCTACATGACAACTTCCTCTCACATTTTATTGATTTGAACTGGATCACATGGCTACCTGTGGCTGCAACTGAAGTTGTAGAGATGATAATTGTCTCTGGATACATTTTCATACTAATTAAGAGTCATATTCTTTTGGTAATAAAAAAGCGGAGAATGTATATTTCGTAAACTATGCATAGTATCTAACAAGTCTGCTATAGGAGATTACAGGAGACTATTGCAAGAGTTCAATCAAGAATTTATGGTGGCTAGGACAAAGGTGGTAGTGAGGAAGTAAGGAGTGATTGGAATAGGGCTAGATTTTTGGGCGGGTGCAGTGGCTCAAGCCTTTAATGCTAGCACTTTGGGAGGCTGAGGTGGACTGACTGCCTGAGTTCAGGAGTTCCAGACCAGCCTGGGCAACGTGGTGAAACCCCCTCTCTATTAAAAATACAAAAAATTAGCCGGGCATGATGGTGTGTGCCTATAATCCCAGCTACTTGGGAGGCTGAGGCACCAGAATCACCTGAACCTGGGAAGCGGAGATTGCAGTGAGCTGACATCTTACCACTGCCCTCCAGCCTGGGTGGCAGAGTGAGACTCTGTCTCAATAAAAAAATAAAATAATAATAATAATGAAGGCCAGTTGCCATGGCTCATGCCTGTAATCCCAGCACTTTGGTAGGCCAAGGCAGGTGGATCACCAGAGGTCAGGAGTTCAAGACCAGCCTGGCCAACATAGTGAAACCCCATCTCTCCTAAAAATACAAAAATTAGCCAGGTGTAGTGGCAGGTGCCTGTAATCTCAGCTACCCTGGAGTCTGAGGCAGGAGAATCATCTGAACCCGGGAGGCAGAGGTTTCAGTGAGCCGAGACGGCACCATTGCACTCCAGCCTGGGTGACAAGAGTGAGACTTCATCTCATAAAAATAAAAATAGAGATAGACTTTCAAGGAAGAAACTACAGAGCCCATTGATGAGTGTGCTTGGTGAGAAATAATAAATTAACAAAAATGCATTCAAAGAATTTGGCAATTTAAGCCTTATAAATAGTTAATTGTTGTGACATATAAATTACTTAAATGTATAACCCTAAAGAAATACGTTTTGGAAGTAAGGAGAAAACAAAGATTTCAATTTGGGATATGTTATCCTGACATTCTATTAGCTATTTAAGTAGAGAATCAGAATTTAAGAGTTGCTGGGACTAGATGTATTAATTTTGGGACAAATAGCCATTAACAGAATTTATAAAGCAATAAGATATGAAAAAAAAATCACCAGGGGTGTGAGAATAATTTGAAAAAATTGGTCCAAGAAATGTGACATCAGGCACATGTCTACAAGAAGAGATTGAAAAGAGGAGGACTTTGCAAAAGAGACTGAGAAAGAGTAGCTGGTCAAATAGAAAGAAAACCAACAATGTGTGATGCACCATACAAAACAAAATAATAATCTAAGAAAGAGTGATTAATTTAGTCAAATGCTACTGATAGGTTAAGTAAAAGAAAAACTAAACATTAGCCACTGGTTTTCACAAAATCAGGGTCATTGGTGACCCCCAAAATATGATAGAGACACAAACAATAACTATATTAATGAGTGAATTATCTAATAAAATATTCTAAACCGCTTTTTATGTGGTTCTAGAGGAAATAACCAAGGAGTAAAAATTATATAGCTCAGTGGTAATTAGATATTTTACAAATAAACATAGAAGATCTGGCTTTTAAGGAGGTGACTTTCTCATAATCGTGAGTATAGCAAATTTCATAAAGTTCACGACAGGGACAAAGAAGGGAGGGGTTCCTTAGAGAGTCAGATTAGAAGACACAAGTTATACTCTGAGATTTTATGATTAATTTGTGCCAATGGCTCATGTTTCTGCCATGCCTCTTTCAAAAAAATTAATTACTCTCCCTCTGTCACTCTACTTTAGATAGAGAGTATCTTTTATCATTTGTAATTAAATCATAATGTATACTTTAGTCCAAATTAAAAAAGAAACGTGTTAACAAAAAACAGCTCAAATATACACACACAGGAAAAAAAGTCACCAAAGTGTTACAGATATAAAAACTTAAAATGGTCATGGGGAATTTTTACCAGTTTCAAGTGCAAAATAATTTGCTAAAATGCAGAAGCCTTTATTTATTTCAAATGAAGTGATGAGATTGAGGTAGAGGAAGAGAGAAAGAAAGCAAAACGGGATCGGCTGAATGCTGTTTTTAGCCTTGACAATTTCTCGGCTGGGTGTGGGTCAGAATTTTATCTATTTAAACTGCATAGTAAGTCACTCTGGGGAAGATCCGTGATGCATAACATGTTGTAAATCCTCCGCCTGCTGTCTAGAAAAATATAACCTAATAAAAACTGCTTGATACATAATTTGGCACCCCATTGCTTAATTGCAGATAAAGGATAAATGGATAGGAGCAGATTACTATTATTTAACATTTATTAAGCACCCATAGTGTACCTGGTGTTCTATAAAACACGGATGAATCCACCACGTCCTACTTTCAAACTTTGATTTCAAGCATAATCATGTATACACAGAGATTTCTTAAAATATCATCTCATGCTCCATACTTAAGTTTCTCTCTTTCATATACCTATGTATATATACACACCATACATTTTTATATATTGATATATACATACTTATGTATATATGTATATTCAGAGATACATTTAAAAATATTACCTTCTGATATATGCTTAAGCCCCTCTCTAATACATACCCACAACACACACACACACACACACACACACAAACACACATACAGTTTTGCCTTTATATAGAAAACGCAAAAATAAATGGTAGAAAGTATAGGTAATTTGAACTGAGAAAGCCAATAGCATAAAGTACCTGAAATTGGGAGATATGAGAGGAAGGAGTACAGAAAATCTGCTTCTCTGTAAACAACTATAATCAAATTAATATAAATTAATTCCTCACGCTTCCATGGGACTCTGTGTGTATGTGTATGCATATATAATATTTCATTTTGTGTTAGAAAAAAGTAGTGTAATGTAGAAGAACAAACGGAATTTAAAATGACAAGATTAAGGGGTGATAATTTATTCAAGAGTTTAGGTAACATGTATGAGAGAAAGTGATTGGAGTGATAAAAATTGGAAGGAAAAGGGATTAAAATGATTTAAAAGACACAGCAAAACGGTGTAACATAAGTGAAATCTCTCCTCTGCTGTCATATTTCTGCTGTGAGAATTCTGTTCCTATTATTAATGTTTCCTTTGTTTCTTCATCATCATCATTATTGCCGTTACAATAAGTGATGCTATAGCTGCAGACCTATGTGGTATGTCGTTGGTCGTGACACACTGTCAAAAAGCATGCATGTGAACACAGAAACACACACCAAAGCATGTGCACATTATCATTTAGATTTTCAGCACTTTAGTTTATTTGTCTTGAAGGAGTTTTGTTTCACATTAATTCCAACAGCGACAGTTCAATATTTGCTGAACACCTACATTGTACCACATGTTGATGAGGCTCTTAAGATGTGAAGAAGAATATTTAAAAAAGGATACAAAGACCCCACCCAGTAGCAACTTATAGTCTAAAGGAGGACACAGAAATATTAACAGAAGATCTGAGAAGTACCATGATAAAAGTATGTATAAAGTGTTTGGGGAGACAAAAGTGAACACTTGATTCTACCCAGGATTTGGGGGAAAGATTCTCCTCTGATTATATAAATCAAATCTATCCTCATTGAGCAGTGAAGGAGCAAGAAATGAAGCTCTCTTGGATAACATTCGTGTACAGACTATTTGGCAACTGATCATAGACTATTTTGTGGATGTTACTTGTATTATTATCTTGCATGGTTTGCTGGTTTGGACTGTTTTTATGCTGTGGTTCCCGACTCTGTAGCAAGCTCCTTGTGCCTTGCATACACCCATTTGTCTAATGACAATTTCAGTTGTAAAACAGAAAGACATGGATATAAAGCCTGTGTCTTCATTCACCCGATTCCCAACTAGGCACTTCCTTGTCAGAGATTCTAAAGTACTTTATAATACCCCTAAGAAGAACTTGTCATTTTTATTTTTAAATTCAGGTTTATATATCTGACACACCCAGACTAAGCTCCTTGAGGCAATGGATTGGTTTTTATGCTTGGCACCTAGGTAAGACTGCAGATTTAGAAATTCAGTATACAGGATGCCCAGCTAAATTTGAAGTTAAATAATACTAAGTTTTAATATATATAGATCTAAAACATTACATGGATATACTTATATATTACACTAATATTGAAACTAATACTTATATATTTCTAGTCATACTAAAAATATTTATTGCTTACTAAAATTCAAATTTAACTGTATTTAATTTGGCAACCCTATGTAGGAATAACTGCAAAAGTATCATTGTGGTATATGAAAATATTTTTCTCCCTTTTTGTGATTTGTACAGGATGCTCATCATGTCTCTCTGAATTGGAGCATGAGGCAGATCATGACACTATGGTCACTCCGCTATCAAAAGGGGTTTTGGAATTACAGCTGTGCAAATTCCACTGGAGAAGACCATTGGGAAGCTTGGGGTTATATCCACAGTAGGCCACCGGGATGCTGCACTGACCGTGCGCTTCCTATAGCACTATGGGCTCAGTGTGACCATTGGCTCAGAGCCACAAGGGCAGCTCTAAAAGATCATGGGGAGGCAGAGGACTGGGGATAGTCTTCAGCTCTGGAGAGAGCAACAGAGACTTTTCAGACTAAAGAAACCCTTTGATAACCATCTTCTCTTTTGGGGAGAGGTTTTATAGTTCAGTTTTACTATGTAGAAATCACCTCAAGTTCCACTCTAATGTGATGTTAAATTTGATAATTTAAAAAGGAATGTGATACAGTGAACAACAAATACAGTACTGGATTCAAACAGAAATGGGTTTGAGCTCCAGCACTGCTCAGATTAACTGTTACAGCAGTCTCAAGAGGACATAAGGTAGCTTTAGGTTGACCCCATAGATAACTGCATTCACCATTCTCTCATTCTTTAATATTATCTAGAGAATTATATACTGTGTGGTTGCAAGCCCCGTCTTCCAACCAGCTTGACACTTACAATACAGAATTCTGGAGCCACCACTGCTGTTATGAGTTCCTGAGCACAGTCATCCTCTTTGAAGCTTCCACATTTGTACACTGAATACATTATCACATATAGTGTGGAACTATTGTATAGCTTCAAGATAATAGATATGATGCACCTGCCACATACCAGGAACTTAACAAGTGCTAATTCTTATTATTGTGTTTGTTTCCTATATAGCATCCATGCTTTTTTTTGTTGTTTCTTCTCCATTTATGTGAGTTTCTTTTCACTATACGTTCCTCCGCCATTGCAGCCCAGTGTGTCACAATGATTTTTCTCTTCAAGTGTTCAGTTTATATCATCTTCTGAAAGCCCAGTATATACCTTGCCTTGTGTGAGCAGAAGCTCTTTCAATTTCAGAAAGAATGAAGAGATTAGTGCTAGGCATCTAATTGCATGGATTCAGAGAGCAATAGAAAGTGAATGCTTTCTGATAAGATAACCTTAACTGGCTACATATACACACACACATAAAAATGCTGCCAATACATGACATTGCAGTATTATTTTTGCATCTTTTAAGTGGGAATTCCCATTATATAGTGTTATGAATATGTATTTGGTATGTAACTGGTATTCATTTTCTCATGTAAGACAAGGTGTCAATATCAGAGATAAAAATGAGACAATTCTACAAAGTAGAAAAAAATCTACCACTTAATAAATGCTAGTGTAATAATCATCTCGATGGATGAGGTGCTGGTAGGTTTCTCATTATATTTCATGAATCAGTATGTTGCTCCAGCTGTGCAGCTGTTTCTGAACTCAGCAGGCATTTTATAAGCATCTGTTTTTTTTAAGAAATGGAAACCCTGGGGTTAAACACCATTTGACTTGTGAGTGGGCTTCACAGAGTGAATAGCCTTACATTTTATTTTCAGGACAACCATTCCAGTGTGGAGTACGGGAAAAGATGCCTAAACTTTCTATGAGAAAATTTCCATTCTCATTAAATAATAGAGAAATGAATATTGTTTGCCATATGAGTGATAATTTTGATGTACTGTATACACGCAAATTTCTTAGATGATTAAATATAAGGGATTTCAACATTCTCTTCATCTCTTAAATTTCAGCTGTGAAGAGGAATTTAAAGTCATGTGGTTAACAACTTATTTTCACTGTTTTTGAAGGGGTCACATTTGTGGGCTTCTTTTAGTTCCTCTTGATACATTTATTGATTTCCACATCATTAATTAGAAAGCAATATTTGAATGCAACAGATGAATATTTATCACGATTTATTTAATTAATATTACTAAACAGAAAACACATCTTATGAAACTTTCAAAAAGTTAAGATTTCTCTGTCTTGGAAAATGATCTTGTGTTGTAGATTACTTATGTTATTTAATGAGTTTAAATGAGTACTTTGCAATTTATTTGACATAATTCAATTATAATATGTCAAGTTTATAATTGATATAATTATAATTTATTATGTTTATGTAAGTCAATATAACTGATGCATATACATATATGTGTATATGTATATATAAGTAGATATACATTTATATATTAATATGCCTAGACATCAATTTTTATATTACATATACATCTATTTTTCTTCTGGGAGAAGTTCACATAACTAGAATAAGTTAGGAAGAAAACCTTTCTTCTGGAAAGAAAATTTCCTAGAAGAAGAATAGATGATGAGGAGGTTGAGGTAAATATAAATATATATGTATATGTATACATACACATGCACACACACAAGTTCACACTTATTTCTTCTGTGAAATAGAACAATTCTGCATTTCATTTTTCTCATTTATAAATTTAGTGTTATAGTAGCATATATCATATTAAATAAATATTAAGTAAAAATTGTTTAAAACCTGTAAAGAATATAGAATAGTGCTTGGCACATATTAAAACAACACAATTTTAGCTATTTTTTCCATCTAGTAAAGTTTACTTGGTTCATGCCATCCAGGTAAAATGCATCTTTTCCTTTAATATGACCCTGATGATCCCAGCTTCCCTGGAGCTCCTTCAGCCATTCCTGCTAGTCACATGGCACATTTAATAATTCTCTATATTGTAGTAATTTGTGTACAAGTTCTGTCCTATCTCTCTTGATCTCTATGATAGTAGATCTATGTATTAATAATTACAGTAGTCTTTAACAGTACTGCTTAGCAAAATACCTTGCACACTTACATATGCTGAGTAAATAAACAAAATTCAAGCTAAGGTGTATATGCCAGAAATTCACTCTTAAAACCTCTAATCCGATAAAAGTTACCATATGTTGAAAACAAATTTATGTTAATTTGGCTATGTTAGATCTTACACAGAAATTTAAGTAAAGCTTAGTTATGTTTTATATATATATATATACTGTAAATATATATGATTTATACATATATTTATAAATATACATAATTTATAAATGATACCTAAGATATGAGGAGTATTAAGTTCAGTCCAGAGCAAGATGTTAAGATTTAAGAGCACTGTTAGTGGGTGTGGCAACAGAAGCAGAAACCGAAGCCCAGGCTTAATCCTTTCCAAAACTGAGTCCAAGAAGGATTAAATTTCATTAGATTCAAGGTTTTGGCAGAATCCCCGCTTTGGCTTTGATTAGTTTATTTCTATATTTGCCTGTTATAGGCATGACTTGAATTAATCAAAATTAATTACATCAAAGGAAATAAGCTGCCTATATTACTTTATCTACACAATTATTTTGATACAGTAAATAATCTTTTGGAAAGTACAAGAGTTTAAAAATATATATTGTTGCACCTTCCTTATGTTTGATAAAAATAANATATACTGTAAATATATATGATTTATACATATATTTATAAATATACATAATTTATAAATGATACCTAAGATATGAGGAGTATTAAGTTCAGTCCAGAGCAAGATGTTAAGATTTAAGAGCACTGTTAGTGGGTGTGGCAACAGAAGCAGAAACCGAAGCCCAGGCTTAATCCTTTCCAAAACTGAGTCCAAGAAGGATTAAATTTCATTAGATTCAAGGTTTTGGCAGAATCCCCGCTTTGGCTTTGATTAGTTTATTTCTATATTTGCCTGTTATAGGCATGACTTGAATTAATCAAAATTAATTACATCAAAGGAAATAAGCTGCCTATATTACTTTATCTACACAATTATTTTGATACAGTAAATAATCTTTTGGAAAGTACAAGAGTTTAAAAATATATATTGTTGCACCTTCCTTATGTTTGATAAAAATAAATTCTATAAATGCATATTAAAAGATCATTTTATTTGGAAAAAACATTTAATATTGCACATTTCTAACCCATAATACTCAAAAGAAGAAAATAAAAGACACCAGGACTTGCTGCTTCAACTTGTACTTTTATGTTACAGAAATGGCTTCTTTCCTTAAACCTCACTAACCAACCTGTGCCAATTTCCAACTTTTCTTCTACAGCTTCCTTACCTCTCTCAGCCTTCATGAAATTGAAGAAAATTAGGGTCTTTCTCTAGAGTAGGCTTTGGTTTAAGGGAATGTTGTTGCTGCTTTGATCATCTATCCAGATCAGTAAAACTTTCTCCCTAGCAGCTATTAGACTGTTTTGCTTTCTTATCATTTTTGTGTTCACTGAAGTAGCATTTTTAATTTCCTTCAAGAACTTTTCTTTTGCATTTACAACTTGGCCAATGTTTGGCACAGGAGGCCTATCTTTTGGCGTATCTTGATTTTTGACATGCCTTCCTCACTAAGCTTAATCATTTCTAGCTTTTTATTTAGAGTCAGGCTACTCTTTTTTACGTCAAACACTTAGATGCCATTGTGGGGTTATTATATTGCTCACATTTCAATAATGCTCTGTTTTAGGGAATAGGAAGGCCTAAGGAACAGGAGAGAAATGGAGTCAGCTTGCGGTAGAGCAGACAAAACACAGACAACTTTTATCAAGTAAGTTTACCATCTCATATGGTCATTGTTCATGGTGTCCCAAGACAGTTCCAATAGTAATATCAAAGATGACTGATCATAGACCACCATAACTTAAATAATAGTAATAATAATAATAAAGTTTGAAATAGTGTGAGAATTGCCAAAATGTGACACAGAGACACAAAGTGAGCACAAGCTGTTGGAAAAATCTTGCTGATAGTGTTGCTGATGAAGGGTCACCACAAACCTACAATTTGGAAAAAAAAAACCCACAGTATCTGCAAAACACAATAAAGAAAAGCACAATAAAATGAAATATGCCTGTATCTGTCTTTCAATACTTGGCTTGTTTTACTTAATATGATGTCACCTGGGTTCATTGATGTTGTTGCAAATGACTGAATTTCCTTCATTTCTAAGGCTACATTTTATTTCATTGTGTTTATATGCTACATTTTCTTTATTCCTCTATTTGTTTGTGGATACTTAGGTGAATTCCACATCTTGGCTATTGTGAATAATGCTGCAGTGAACATGGGAGTACAGACATCTTTTTGACATATTGATTTCAATTCTTTTGGATGTATACCCAGAAGTTGAATTGCTGGATCATATGGTGATTCTATTTTCAGTTTTTTGAGGAACGTCCATATTGTTTTCTATAATGGTTATACTAATTTACACTCTGACGAACAGTGTGCAAAGGTTCCCTCTTCTCCACACCCCCACCGACATTTATTATCTTTTGGCTCTTTTATATTGGCCATTCTCACAAGTGTGAGGTGATCTCATTGTTGTTTTGATTTGCATTTTTCTGATGATTACTGATGTTGAGCATTTTTTCATATACCTATTGGCTAGTTATATGTCCTCTTTTGAGAAATGTCTATTTGGATTCCTTGTCTATTTTTTAATTGGATGATTTGTTGTCTTGCTATTGAGTTGTTAAAGTTTCTAATATATTGTGGATATTACCCTTTGTCAACTGTATGATTAGCAAATATTTTCTTGTATTCTGAAAGTTGCCTTTTGTTTTGTTAAGTGTTTCTTTTGTTGTGCAGAAGAATTTTTAGGATAATGTAATTCCACTTGCCTATTTTTCTATTGTGCTTCAGGGCCATATTAAAAATTATTGTCTAGATCAATGTCATGGACCCCTTCTCCTATGTTTTCTTCTAGTGGTTTTATAGTTTCAGGTCCTACTTACATTCAAATCTGTAATCCGTTTTGATAGAATTTTTATATATTTTGAGGGATAAGGGTCTAATTTCACTCTTCTGCATGTGAATATCCATTTGTTTTAACATCATTTATTGAAGATACTGTCCTTGTCCCATGTGTGTTCTTGGCACCTTTGTTGAAAATCAATTGCCCATAAATGGGCAGTTTTATTTCTCGGCTTTCAATTCTGCTTTGTTTCTCAATGTACCTGTTTTTATTCCAGTACCAATATTTCACTATGCTGTTTTATTAAAACTTTCAGTGTATTTTGAAGCCAGATAGCATAATTCCTATAGTATTGTTCTTTTTTCTCAAGGTTACCTTGGCTATTAGGGATTTTGTGGTTCTATATGAATTTTAGAAGTCTTTATTTCTGTGAAGTATGTACTGGAATTTTGATAGGGAGTGCATTGAACCTATAGATTGCTTTGGGTAGTATGGGCATTTAACAATATTAATTCCTCCAGTCAATAAACATAGGGTATTTTTTCTATTTATTTGTGTCTGCTTCAATTTATTTTATCAATATTTTATCATTTTCCATGTACAGGTGTTTCACCTATTTGGCTGAGCTTATTTCTAAATTTATTCTTTTCGATACTATTGTAAATAGCATTGTTTACTTGACTTATTTTTCAGATAGTTTATTGTTAGTATATAGAAAAAAAAACCCTGACTTTTGTATGTTAGGTTTTTTTTCCTGAAACACTACAGAATTTGAGTGTTAGTTCTAACAGGTTTTGGTAGAGTATTTTGGGATTTCTCTATATAAGATTATGTCTTCTGCAAATAATGACAGTCTAACTTCTTGCTTTCCAATTTGAATGCCTTTTACTTTTTTTTCTCTTGACCTATTGCTGGCTAGGACTTTCACTACTATGTTGAATAAAAATGGTGAGAGTGGGTGATATGGCTTGTCTGTGTCTCCACCCAAATCTCATCTTGAATTGTAGTCCCATAATCCCCACGTGTCATGGGAGATACCTGGTGGGAAGTAATTGAATGATGGGGGCAGGTTTTCCCGTGCTGTTCTCATGATAGTGAATAAGTCTCGTGAGATCTGCTGGTTTTATAAAGGGCACGTCCCCTGAGCACGCTCTCTTGCCTGCCGCTATGTAACATGCCTTTCCTCCTCCTTCACCTTCAGTCACGATTGTGAGGCCTCCACAGCCATGTGGAACTGTGAGTCCATTAAACTTCTTTTTCTTTATAAATTACTCAGCCTTGGGTGTTTCTTCATAGCAGGATGAAAATGGACTAATACAGTGGACATTATTATCTTTTTAATCTTATAGAAAAAGCTTTCAACTTTTCACCATTATGATGTTAGCCCTGGAACTGTCACACATAACCTTTATTGTGTTGAGGTGCACTCCTTATATACCTAGTTTGTTTAGAGTTTCTGTCATGAAAGGTTTTTGAAATTTGTAAAATAGGTGTCTGCAACTATTGAGATGATCATATCGCTTTAGTCCTTCATTCTGTTATTATGATGTATCACATTGATTGATTCATATATGTTGAATTATTCTTGCATCCCTAGGTTAAGTCCCACTTGATCATGGTGAATGATCTTTCTAATGGGCTATTAAATTTAGTTTGCTAGTATTTTGCCAATAATTTTTGCATCTACATTCAATAGGAATATTGGCCTATAATTTTCTTTTTTTGTAGTGTCTTTCATAGACTTTGGTATCAGGGTATGCTAGGATCGTAAAATGAGTTGAATATACTCTCTCTTCTTCATTTTTTGGAAGAGTTTAAGAAAGATTTGTATTATTTCTTCTTTAAATGTTTGATAGAATTCAGCAGTGAGGTCATTAGATCCTGGACTTTTCTTTGATGGGAGACTTATTACTGATTAAATGTCGTTACATATTACTGTCTGTTTAGATTTTCTATTAATGATTTAGTCTTGGTAAGTTAATGTGTGTAGAACATAATAAATTTCTTCAGACGTACTAATTTGTTGATATATAATTAATTGCTCATGGTTGTCTCATGAATTTGGTATTTCTGTGGCATTTGTTGTAATGTCTCATCTTTCAATTCTTATTTTCTTTGAGTTTTTCTCTTTTTTCTTAATTCATAGCCTAAGATTTATCAGTTATATCTTTTTTAAAAAACTATCTCTTAGCTCTATTAATCTTTCTATTGTTTTTCTGTCTCCATTTCATCTATTTCTATTCTGATTATTATTGTTTCCTTCTTTCTACTCACTCATACTTGGGCTTAGTTTGCTCTTCTTTCTAGTTCTTTAAAGTATACTGTTAAGTTGTTTATGTAAGATTTTTCTTCTTTGTTGTTGATATTTTTTGTATTTTTTTATATTTTAAGAAAAAATATTTAAACTTTTCTTCCAATATTTTTGTTATCCTTAATGAGAAAGTTGGTTTAAACTATATAGTTGGCCATTAATGAAATCAAAATTAAATGATTAACTTGTACTTTTACAACATCTTATAAAATTTGAGTAACAAGTTTCATGTTTATCA